>NC_034598.1:86344060-86374471 GCF_900095145.1 Mus pahari | reverse complement strand
AGAAAGAAAGAAAGAAAGAAAGAAAGAAAGAAAGAAAAGAGAAAGAAAGAAAGAAAGAAAGAAAGAAAGAAAGAAAGAAAGAAAGAAAGAAAGAAGAAAGCAAAATTGTTTAAAACAAAAACAAAAACAAAACAAAAAAACCAAAACCTAGGATCTTAAAGTTTAACGTGCGTTTGATTTCCTGGCTCTGCCATGTAATAACCATGCGACCTTGGTTGGGCAAGTCATTTAACCTCTGATTTTTTTGTTTTTGAGACAAGGTCTCGCTGTGTATCCAGGCTAGCTTTGAACTCATAGCAAGCATCCTGCCTCTGCCTTCCAAGTGCTACAAGGGTGTGTTTGCCTTTTTTTTTTTTTTTTTTTTTTGGCAAAAATACATTTTAAATATCAACCTGTGCATGGTTTACGGTGATTCTACAAATACCCAAGCAACCCAAACACCTACTTGTCAATCTTCCTACTAGTAAACAGAACTTTGTTTTGGTTAAACTGTATAAAAAATTCATAATTTGTTCCTATTAGATGCCAACACCAGTGATCACACTGCTGGTTATTTTGCTTTTACATTTTTAAGGGTTGTCTTCAAGACTGGGGGTCTCTACATTCCTGACTGGCCCGGGTACTCACAGGCTGGCCTTGATTGTGCTGTACTGAGAATTATTTATTTAAAAGAACTCTTAGTCACTTTTACTTACAAGAAAAGCAGTGGACGACAGAAGTACTCTTAAAAGAGCAGCAACCGGTGTCAAGTGGTAGAAGCGAACACTGAGCTGTCATGTGTACTGTGAGACAGCCTGGGTTTGGGCAACAATGGAGAAACCATCCCAAATGCATAAAAATGAGAAACAAAACCCTCTTGAATTTAAAAAGATCTTGGGAGGTTTTACAAAGATCAGCTCTGTTCATCAGGACCCTCTCGCCCATGTTGTGTGTTAAGGCATCTAAAAGGACGGGTAATGCCATTTTTCTTGTTACCCTCTATTTTCTTTCATTATTTACGCCCCCCCCCCCAACCCCCAAGACAGGCTTCTGGCAATAAATTCTATCGAAGGATCCAGCACTGAAAAGGCCCTGTATACAAGTGGGAAAGTTCACCACATTTAGTCACTAGATTATGATTCTAAAATATCTCAGTGCTCTCTGGACTTCCACAGAAATAAGACACTGATTTTATGGGCACACGAATAAATGAAGTTGCTGCCTGGCCAAGAGAGGACATATGGTGCTTTTAATATGAGAATTTGAGAGATCTACTGATTCTCTTCGCGTTTGAAATTTTGTTTAATTTGAAGAAAATCAGTTAATTTTTATCTTATTTATTGGAAGGAGTTCGAAAAGAAAGGAGACAGAAATAATCAGCCGGTGTAAACCAAAAGGTATTTTAATATTCAATGTATCTAGGTAAAAACAAGAGAAAGGAAAACCTGTTTCCTACATAGAAAGCCAGAGGGTAGTAAATCAGTTATTTGTTATCTGAGTTTCGTGGAGAAAGAAACCTCACAAATACCCAGATACTAGTACGTTAAGAATCCTGAAGAGAAGTGCACTCAATCTGCTTAACCAGAAAACAAACAAAACTTAAAGAAGACTCCTCTTGGCTGCCGGCCGTACTTGACAATGAGTATTAACCAGTAGCTTCGTGTGCCATTTAGGTTCTGGAAAAGCATTCGGGAGAAGAGCAGACTGTCGAACTAGGCACTCGAGCTGCTTCTGTGTCTGAGGCTGGCTCTTTAAATCCCATACGTGGTAAGTACAAAGCAGAAGCCAGCAGAGAGAAGAACCAAGAGGGTGGCACACACAGGCTTGGACGGAAGGGATGGGCTCCTCTGTGGGATGCCAGCCAGGAAGAAAATGACTTCCCAACCACTCAGACGACTGGACTTAGTGAGTGCATACCACCTTTCCTCAATACACGGTAAGGGCTCTGAGAGAGGTGGGAGGGAGTTGTGGATGCCTGTAAGGCCTTCCATAGCAGGCCACACTGAGCCTCCCAGAATGAGGCTCTTGAAAAGCCTATGGCTGGAGAAACAGGAAGACAAAAGGAGAAAGTGAGGTAGACAAGGGCTTTCCTAAGGTTGTAGAGTAATGGGTGATTGTTGTCACTGGCTGTACATGGTCCCAAGCAGGTTCAGAGGTCAGCAGTGGATCCTCAAACAGGAGGCCCCAGAAGCTTCCACGCTTACATAAGACATGTCAGAGACTAAAGTACAGAGAACTAAGACTCCGGGAGCCCAAGAAGGCAGCGTTCTTTCCTAAACAGACACCTTTATCATAAAGCTAAATCTATATTACAAAATTCTTATCAGAATTCAAGTCATGTGGAGGGAAGTTAAACACAGAGATATGAGGGAGAGTGTGTGTGTGTGTGTGTGTGTGTGTGTGTGTGTGTGTGTGACTGCCTATGTTGAAATTAGCTGTGAGCAGAGATCAATTACTAATCCTGGGCATCTTTGAATGTGGGATAGGAAGGAGGAGACAGGACAGATGCTGAGCAACACTAACACATCTGCTTGCTGGACAAACTTCACCTAGGATTTAGACTTGCAAGCACTGGGCTTTCTGGGCAACAGCCTTTGCATCTTCTGAATCAAAGTGCAAGCTCACACTGACTGCAAAGCAGGTTTCCACTCTAGATTATGTAACCTGACTTCCAGAAGTTGTCTTGGAGACGGGCTGTCTTGGGGCAGAGTGTCAGAAGCCTCTGCAAGGCCTGCAGCTACTCTTTGTCCGCTCTCTCACTCCAGAGCTGTCAGCAGGTCACAGTGACCATGTCGCAGCCTGGATGTCACATTGTCTCTAAATTTGCTATACCAAACAACTTAGTCCACTGCTTTTAGACTGAGCTTCACTCAGAGTTTTAGATCATTGGTGGATGATGCAGTCAGATGGTTTACTGAAGAGTTACATAATTGGTCCTAAAAGAATCTCTTTCCCCCTCTGAAACGTTCTGAGACAAGCCTATGCTGTGTTTCTCTTGGTCTTACCAACCCCCACCAGATAGCCTGATACACTGTTTATATCATTCTGGGTCTTCTCTAGCCCACAACTCCAAACTCTTCCACAGTCCTCCCCTAAAACAGTTCAAAAGCCTGTGAACCATATGAACAAGTTCATTAAAAAATGCCCCCACTCCTTGGTGCTGGTTTTCCATAGCTGTTAATTCTCTTGTTGTGGCAGAATGTGTGACAAAGATTCAGAGGAGAAGGGTTCATTTGGGCTCATGGTTTAGGCAGCGATATAATCCACTGCACTGGGAAAGCACTGTAGGAGGGTTAGGAGAACACGGGCCACACTGTGCCCCACGGCCAGGAAGCAGAGCGACACATGCTGGTGTTCACTTTGATATTCCTTTCTACCCAGTCACCCACGAAACACTGCTTACCCACATTCAAGAGTCTCCATTCTCCAGTTAACCCCTCTGGAAACATCCCCAGACAAACTCCAAAGACCCCAAAGATCCTAAATCCTGTTGATAGAGTTAGATTAACCAATCACGCTACAATAGGCAATACCCCCAAGACTCTTCTGAAATGGACACTAGAACTTAGGAAACACTAGAACTATACATTCTCTATTTTCTGAATCTTTATACTTATAAAAGATCTCTTCGCTTTAAATGGCCAAGGGTGACATATATACAAAGGGGAGTCACAGAGCCACCATTATGTCAGCTGGTAAGAGTTTAATAGTATCCATACTTCAGCTGACATTCTCATGAATATGGACACCGCATTTCTGAATGTTAAGAAGAAAGGAATCGAGAAGAGACAGACTGTGTGTGTAAAGAACATAATGCTGCTCAAGACAGCTTTACAGCCTATCTGGTGAGTCTGAGATTTTTAAGAGAACTTGTAATGTCTCTAGCAGACTGCTATCCCGGCCCAGGAAAACAGACAACTTAGAAATATGTAAAGCCTTCACTCCTGTAGCTTCGCTCACTTATACCATATGTCTGCGGGGGTGTTAAACTCTTTAGTGTGGGCTGGGGAGACATGGTATCCTGGCAACTGGGAATTAATATTTTCTTTTAGTAAGAGAGGCTGCTCCATTATAAGACAAATGGATGCCTTAAAAAATGATGCTCGGCAAAGTATTGAGCTGGTTTGAATGAATGGATGGATGGATGGATGGATAGATAGATAGATAGATAGATAGATAGATAGATAGATAGATAGATAGATAAAGAGGCGATTAAAAGGAAATACAGATCTCAAAGAATAAAGCCTAGTTTAAAAAAAAATATGAATGAGAATATGTAGTGCCCTCGAAAGAGTCACTAACATGAATGTAAACACAAGAAGGTAGGGAGAGAATATCAAAGCAAATAGGTAAAAGAGAGTCATGCCACAATTTATATTAGAACCCAGAAGGTTTTTACACCACTCCTCCTTAGGAATTACCGGGAAGAGAAGGCGCAAGTTGGTCACAATGCTCTGAAGAGCACACATCCCCTGGCTGGCCAAGACTGCTAACCCTAGCTTAGCTGCTGCCTCCTCTCCATGGAGACTCCCCTAGCAAGGAAAGAGCTTCAAGGAACCAGCTCTTCCAGCTCCTTCAGGACTGGCTTTCCCACACACCCGACTCCTTTCTA
Organism: Mus pahari; assembly: GCF_900095145.1. Classification (NCBI taxonomy): domain Eukaryota; kingdom Metazoa; phylum Chordata; class Mammalia; order Rodentia; family Muridae; genus Mus; species Mus pahari. The sequence continues at coordinate 86,369,880 of NC_034598.1, read as the reverse complement.
CCAACGCTTGTCCTCCTAAACACTGGTACCTCATTGGCTAGGAGCAAGGATATTTGATTCTGGTAATGCTAGAAGCCTGAAGCTAGAATTAGCTTTGAATCACCAAGTTATCAGACACACACGTTTAATAAGTGCATTAAATAGGTTCTGGGACCTTTTCATGTCCTAAGAATCTATATATGATTCTACTTCAGCAAGAGATAGCCAAGGATGGGAGCCCAAGGATCATATACTCAAAAGCGGTAAATCCTTCATCAAGGTGCATGCGCGCGTGTGTGTGTGTGTGTGTGTGTGTGTGTGTGTGTGTGTGTGTGTAGGGGGGGTGTTCCACCCATTTACTAGTGTTTGCTTCTGCTCAGACCAAACAGGTAAATATTTAGTCCAAGAACAACTAAAAGTAATTGGGAGTCGAGGAAGCCGCATTTCAAGATTACACTGTGCTGTTTTGCTCACACACCCAATTAGCAAACACTAAGCAAGACACTGTGCTGTCACCAGTTGAAATCTGGTAGGGCTGTCCTGCTCAGTAATACTACGCATAACAAAAAGAAACTTTTTACTGGAGACTTTTTACTGGAGAGCCACCGAGGCCTGCAGCAGCAAAAACACAGCCTTCTGGTTTGGAATCCTAGTCCCCCACTCAAAAGCTCTATAATCCTTGGAAGATAATTGCTCTTCCCTTTCCGAATCTAGGAAATGGGGGATAGTAACTATCTTCTTCATGAGACAAGGAGACTGAGATAACTGAAGAGTTCTGAACAGTGCCTGATTTACAGGAAACAGTCTGTGGCTGTTCGTTACTGCCCTCTCAGGACTGTGGGAGTCCGGGATAGTGAGTGGTTGATTTGACTTAGAAGACAAAAAAGTTCATGGGGTAGTCGTGTTAGGGGAAACAGAGTTAGAACTGGACACTGAAAGGCGGGTAGGTAACTGGATGCGTGAAGGAGGAAAGGAAAGACCCCTGCCATAGCTCACTGTTCACCCGGAGTACAGGGAAGATCCCTAAGCAGAGAGGATGCTCTTCAAAGAGCTTTGGAGCACTGTTATAGACACTTAATGTAAACCGCAGCCTTTCGGATCTGCTTCCCTTCGCCTCATCAACTAAGTGTGCCCTACTCAAAATGAAAAATAAAATGTAAAAACCGCTGGAGCTAGTCTAAGCTCTGAGGCAGAGCTTGCTTGGCTATCGCGTCGACGGCCCTGGTTCAGTCGCCTGTGTATATATAGTGGGCAGAAAGGCACCGTGATTCCTCACGTCTGAGAATCAAAAGCTTCCAAGCTAGGTCAAAGTCACTTCACCTCGGAGGACTTCAGTCTCCTCTTATGAAAATATGCCACTGTTACTTCAGGCTGGCGAGAAGGAATTCCAAGAAGGCAGGAAGGCCACCCTGGGAAGGGAAAAACCCCCAACCTCCTCAGGTTGATAAGGGTAAAACCTCACAATGTGAGCGCCCTTCACATACATATCATATCATATCAAATCATATCAAATGCCAGTGTTTTCAGACATGGCACAAATTCAACAAAAAGAATCTATCCTTCACAGTTGGATCAACTTGGATCTGAATTTTATCAAGCTATGTCATTTATTAAAGCAAAATAGCCAGAAACTAGTCTTAGAACACGTTTGTAGCTACATCTTGTGTGGGTCCTACAGTGCTGTTCCTTACTCAGGCCACTTAGAGGCAACTACAGGATCCAGTGACATGCACTTCACAAACTCGCATAGGTATCTTCCATCTACCCCTTAGCTCTTTCACCCGGACTGCTCAGGCTGAAAAATGAGTCTAAGCCTATAAGGTAATCACAAATCTATCTCATCCACAGATCCCCTTCCACCCGAGGACCTTAGGCCTTGTTTATCCTTTCTTCTAAGTGCTCTGTCCACAAATGGATGATGAATGACATCAATGTTGACAGCTTAATTGGCTAATGCCAGAAACACCCAAAGACTGTTAGCCAAATCTAAGCCCAAATCAAAGCTAAATTTTACTATGCATGCTTCACAACACTGTTTACCAACTGTGTATTTTTAATGGGTTGAGAGAGGGAGAGAGTTTTTTTACTTTGTTGAGTAAAAGGCAGGGCCCTACAATTATCTGCACGTATCATTCAGTCCTCACGGCTGCCCTGTAAAATTGGCCTGGCAGACATTTCTATTTTCAACACAGGGAAACAGATAGGGTAGGTCTGCCATGGTGGAGGATGATGGCGAGCCAAGTCCTTCACTTGCAGGCCTGCCCTGCTTCTATCCTGATACAGTGAGCTTCATGGGGTTCGGGAACCAGCTAAATCCCAAACAGCTTAGTGTTTTCAAATCACATGAAAACAAGTGACAGCAGAGGTACATGTGACAAACACAGTCGTTGGCAGGCAAGATGCTTTAAACGGCAGGCTCCACTAAGCCCTTAAGAGCTGTTTGCATGGGTGCAGAACATGAACTATTTCTATTGTATTCCTGGTATCCAACCGCGACTCTCATGTTTGTGCACAATCTATATTTACATGTAAATTATGGAGGGAGCGTAAAGAAAGTAATGTCATGGAATCTGCAGTGTTATCCTATATAGTGTTTCAAGGCACTCTCCCTTGTTTTTACGCTCTCTATACTCAGCCCAATGAACCACTTCTGACCACCATTGTTCAAAGCCCATGTTACTTAATATTCTTATTTTAGACTTAGGTTGGATATAATTACAACTAATAAAATATGTTGATATTTATAATCTCTAAGTCTAGATAATTGTAAAGACTGTCACCTACATCCTGTTTTTTTTTTTTCCATGAAAAAGTCAATGAAGCTACGAGGAAGTTGCTTATCTTTTCCAGAAATAACTTATCTTCGATCAGTGCTACCAGTAATTTCAGGATCTCTATGCACCACCTTTGAGAAACAGAGAATTGTAAAGTGCTAAAGGGCACTTGGCCTTACCCAACCCATCCACAAGTCCTGCTAGCATGGAGATATGGGTGTTTAATCCCCAGTGGGCGAAATATGGGCTGGTGGTCCCATGGCCCCAGGGATGAAATGGGCAGACTGGGCTGGGGCAGTGACCTTGACAGCGCCCCCCGCCCCCAGGGAAGCTCAGAATGGTCACAGGATTGGGGTAATGGCGTGACAGTCTATGGAGCCCCCGGGGAGGCTGAAAATGATCACCGCCAGGGGACAGCAGTCTGGTCGCGTCCACACCTCCCTCCGAGACCTAGAGGATGCTTCGCTACACAGGGTCTCCCCGCTCCACTGACGCCTATAGTCGCGCCATCTCAGAAGGAGGCCCAAGGGCTCCAGGGAACAGTACCGGCGGGCGGCCAGCCCTACCTCCTCCGTGACGGTAGGGCAGTAGAAGATGAGCACTAGTGTGGTGACCAGGTTGATGGCGAGGCCGATGAGGGTGATGGTGTTGGGGGCCATCCAGAGCGGGATCCATTGGAGCAGCCAGGTCCAGTAAAGCTGCAGCGGCGGCTCGAACAGCGACTCTCCCACCGCGCTGTAGCGGTGCTCCTCCAGCCGCCGCAGCTGCGCGGCGCTGAGCGGCTCACCTAGCGCCTTCACCCAGCGCGGCGCCGGTCTGACCCCGGCGCCCGCCGCCATGGCCGCCTGCGGGGCCCGCCGCGACCCGGCGCAGCCCGCGGCCCGCGCGGGGGGGGGCGGAGAGAGCCGAGCGAGGGCACAGCGCCCGGGCCAGCTCCGCCGGTGGGACTCACTTTGCAGCGGGCCGCGGGGGCGGGGCCGGGCCGCGGGGGGTGGGGCCTCAGCGAGCTCGCGGGCGGTGGCGAAGCTGGGGGCGGGACCGGGGCGGGGCCTCAGTGAGCTTGGCTCTTGACGCCCGGGAGGGGTCAAGCAGCCTGAGCTTTCAGACACCGATGGAGGGCAGCTCTGGCCCTGCCGCTGTGACTTTTTCTATTGGGGCTCAAGGGTTCGCCCTCCTCTCCAGCCTTTGCTCAGGTTTCCGTGACGACGCCTGGCTAGCCTGGATCCTGGTTGAGCTGGTTTTTTTTCTACTGAGTGGTAGGTACAACTCTGACTAGTGTATCTATGCCCCAATCTCTTATTAGTCGAGAAAATGTCGCCTACTGAAACCTGGAGTGGTCACCATGTATGTACTGATCAGAAAGCACTCAAGCACCATGGAGGGAATATACAAAGGCCCCTCCGCATATTAACTTAGTTAACCCTCACTGTGAGATCAGACAGAGAGGTTTTAAAACAAACAAAAACAAACCCCCCAGATCTTAGAAATAGTGTCGTCAAAGGGGAACTGAATGTTTGAAACTCAAATGCCTGTTTTTTGAGACCACTTGACACTTAGGGTGGTGTCTGTTTTTAGACAAGCCCTTCCTTGGAGTAGAGAAAATTCTAAGCCAGTTTCACAGTTTCTTCAGTGGAGAAGGCTGATTGCCACATAATGGAAGGTCACCAGCTCCTTACTTCACAATGCACCCACTTGGACTGGAGGCTGTCATAAGCATGTTCTACTGCCTAACCAGACATAGGCTGCCCACTTGATCTACACGTAATGGGTCTGATCTCTATGCACCTTTCTAACACATCAGACAAGCTGGGAACTACTTTCTGCATTCTTGGATTAAGCAACATAGGTCGTGGGATACACTCCCCCTCACCTATTTTGAGGGACGGTTAGCAACCTTTGGCTCTAAGGACAAGCCTTCCATCTCATTCTCTACAGCACACTACAGAAGTATGAGCTTTACATTTTTTAATTACTTGGAAAAAAAATCAAAGAATAATGTTTATGATGTTAGAATTGATGTAATTTAAATCTCAGTTCTGTGACTATAGCTGTGTTTCTTCCAACAGAGGTGAGGAGTTGTATAGCACGAGATGACTTACAAAGTCTTGAATATTCATTACCTGGCCTTTTACCAATAAATAAATAAATAAATAACAGCTGGGTGATGGTACTGCAGGCCTTTATCCCAGCACTCTCCAGGCAGAGGCAGGAGGAGGGGAAATTGGCAACACTTACATTATATATTCCTAGTATTTTGTTTATCTTGCTCCTGGACTTTGAACCTAGAATCTTGCTGGATCCTGCTAAACTTTATCTTTAGTCCTTTGTTTGCTTTGATTTTGAGACAGAATCCTGCTAAGTAGCCTAGACTGGCCGTGAACTAATTGCCTCTGCCTCCTAAGTAGCTCTGATTACAAGCAATTAAACTTGGCCTCTTCCAATGCCATGCCGTTGTAAAGGGGCACACAGCATGCTCAGAAGGTATCGACAATTGCTTTAGGCTATTTCTAGGTCAAGTACAAGGCTTGAATGAGACAGAAGTTCATTTTGCCCAAGCATCATGCCTGGGTTGATCATTCAGAGCTGCTGCAAAAACCCTCAGTGTGTGAGGGACACTGGTTTCTTCCATTTCCTTGTCTGCTACCTTCAGGGTATTGTCCTTGTCCTGGTCCAAAACAGATGACCACAATTCCCAAACAGCTAGGAGGAGGGGAAGGGGGGGACTGAACTTCCTGGCTTTGAGGCTGTGATCCAAAGTTTCATTTCCTCATTTCTGACAGAACCCTGTCATGTTAGTGTGACACCTATTTGCAAGGAGCACTAAACGAAGTTGCTAGCTGGCCAATGGCTGGTCGACTAATTTCTACTACTGTTGAAAAGTGAGGAAGTGGATGTTAGAGAGACATGTGTGTGTTCTGATTTTTTATACACTTTTAAAAATAAGATACTATTTTATTAATTCCTTGAAAATCTCATAAAATATACTTTGATCATATTAACCCCTTATTCCTCTCCCCAATTCCTCCCAAGACCACCCCTATCTCCTAACCTCCTAACCTTCATGTCCTCTTTATTATTATTGGTTTTTGTAACCCATCAAGTCCAGTTTGTGAATTGACTTTGACCTGCATGTGAAAGGAAGCACGGCAAATACTCCATCCAGTGACTCATGATCAAGCTACTAGATAAAGGCCACCTCCTTAAAGAAAGCAGGTTCTCCCTCTCCTTGAAGCCTTCAATTGTTCCTAGCTCCTCAGGGTTGGGGAGCAGGGAACCCTTTCTTCCTCCATTCTAGAATGGTTGCTTGTTTGATTTTGCGCTCGTCTTGTGGCGGCAACCCCAGCTGCTGTGAGTTCATGAGTTAGGGTTGTCATGTCATTCCCAGATGTTGCTTCTATCCAGTCCTCCCTGCCCTCTGGCTCTTATGATCTTTCTGTCCTCTCTTCTTCCATAGTCAGTGAGCGTGTTGTTGTAGCTCACAACAGGAGAAGCCTATTAACGTTAACAGCTCCCTCTATTTTACAGGTTCAACCTAACAAGAGTTGTAGCTCAAATTCTTGTCCACGTTTACATGTGTAGCCAGAACAATATTGAGCTAGGTTATGAACTTCATAATCTTGTTCTTTAATCCCAATTACTGCAGAATGCAACCTAATGCAGCACAAGAAGTGCAAATTAAGCATTGCTACTTTAGACATCTGAAATTCGCCCACATCCAAAACGTATAGTGGCCTGATGCTGCAAGTGTGCCTGTGGGACATTCCACAGTTGACGTCGTAAGACATGCTAGTCAAAAAGAGTTGAGACCTGTATGAGCATGCCCTCAGACTGTCTGTCAGGTGTATATGAAACATTAGTGATTTTCTGTTGAGGCTTGGTTCCTAGGCCCAAGATGTCTCATCTTATACATACACTGGTAATCGGAAGTCTGCAAAGTGTCAAACCCCAAAACACTTGTCCCAGTGATTTTCAGTGAGGGATACTCAACATGTAAAAAGCTTCAGGTGGCGATTTATTCTTGCCAATATAGAACAGCCCAGCTTCTATGTATTGTGTAGATCTGTACCATTGTAAACTTTAACACAAACACTTATTTTCCTGGATAAGAAGCACCAAATGCAGTGAAGAAGGGTGAGCTCTGGAGTCCATGGCTGCTCGTCTCACAGGGCTGTGGGCCTTGCTCTCCCTTCTTTTGTATAACTTGTACTCACATTTCAGATTTCCCTCAACTTTCATGTTTAAGCCAAAGTTCCCAAAAAATGCTACATAGTTTCATGCAACCATGGTAGGTACAATTGTACCTGAACTTCAAAATCCAGTTTTCACCAGTTTGGGGGGCAGGGGGAACATGGCTTCAATCAACATATCCCCTGGACCCCAGTTTGATCGTGGTAAGTTTACATGTATCAAAATTTCACAGCGTATCCAGTAAATATACACAATTGAAATGATAATGATGTTTTAAAAGGATTCTCCTGGCTAGACTTGCAAAATATGCTGCTCACAATTATGACTGTATTTTGTTTTTTAATGAGTGCAGGCTCCTGTTGTGTAAACACTTGGGTTTTTTTTTTAAAGATTTTATTTTTCCTTTATGCATCTGAGTGCTTGCCTGCATATCTGTATGTGTTCCATGCGCGTGCCTCATGCCCCAGGAGGCCAGGAGCTGCTGTTGGATCCCCTGGTATTGGACATGTAGCTGTAAAGGTGGCACATGAGTATTAGGAACTGAACCAGATCTTCTACAAGAACAACAAGTGCTCTTAACCACCGAAGCAACTCTCCAGCCCCATAAACACTTCCTTTTTATTACATTTACTTTGACCTGTCCTGACAGTGTTGTACTCTGAGGTCCTAAGGGTCACATTTTATGTAGGTAGACAGATATGCAGTAGTCGGTAATAAATAAACAAAAACCTTTGCTCTACTCTCTAGAAATGCTTAGTGTTCTATTCAAGATCAGGAAAAAAAAGCAGAATTTCACAACAAAACCCCAGAGATGTGGCAACTGTGCTTTTTATCTGAAATTGCAAAAGTAATTGAGGGTTAGAGAGACTGGTCTCCCCTAGACACAGTTCTTAGCCTTCAGTCTTGTTTATACCCTTTGATCTTTTTTTTTTTTTAACTTTATGATGCTTTTCTGGGTTCATATTGTACTGTGTTAAAATGTCTTCCAAGGTATGCTTCCAGGAATCCTGAAGGGAAGCTCCTTCCTCTTAAACATGTCTTCTTCAGCAGCGTGAGTTGCCTAAAACCCTGCCTTGCGGCCTTGGGATATTAGGAAAAATGGGTTCAGCCACATTTGGGTGTCTGGTTGGGTCATTATCTAGACTATCTGAGAGGGATGTTATGGTTTGAATCTGCAATGTGTCCCAGAGACTTAGTTCTGGGGATATTGTGTGACCTGTGGGCAATGTGGCCTACCTAACAGGAGTGGATTCCCCGAGTTGGGTTTGAAAGCTATGTATGTACTTCTGGTTCCAGTCAGAATATACTTCTCTGATCTGCCAAGATCTAAGGAGTCTTCAAAATATGCTCCCACCACCATGAAGGGGCCAAGGGTTTCCCACCACAAGACTATGAGCCCAAACACCGCCCCACCCCCAACACACACACCTTAACTTGCTTCTATCGGGCATTTATTTTGTCACAGTCATGTTTAAAGGAACCAAGACATGGGAATACTTCTATCAGAATCTTGCCTTTAAGATGAAGACTGGATGCTGGATCAGCAGTTAAGAGCCCTCGCTACTCTTCCAGAGGCACAGAATTTGGTTCCCAGCTCCCACTTTGGGAACTTGTAATTACTTGTAATTCCAGCTAGGGATCTAAGAGACTCTCTTCTGGTTTCTATGGACATCTACATACATATGGCAGACACACACACACACACACACACACAGAGAGAGAGAGAGAGAGAGAGAGAGAGAGAGAGCAAGAGAGAGAGCAGAAGTGACAAAGGGTTGCTGTTGATGATCAGGTAATGAGGAGATGTATGATCAAAGTATATGACATCCATGTCTGAAAATATCCTAATGAATTCATTATTTTGTACAAAGAATATATACTAGTTGAGAATTTTAAACATAAGGGAAATAGAATATCATTTCTTTGGGTGAGAGAGAGGAAATCCCCCAATAAATATTCATACAAGAAATTAGATAAAGTGCTGGGGCCTGCCCCTCCCCCCACCCCCCATGACTGGGTATAGAGGTCATTGGAGAATCTCACAGAAATGAAGATTTGTAAATTTGTGAGTCTGAGGAAGAAGCTGAGGATATTCATTTCTGAGGCGCTCCCAGGTGGCCAGGTGGGGTCATCAAATCATCCTTTATAATGAAGGACCCTTAGAAGGCCCGAGTGGAGGCACCACTCTGAGCAAGTTTAGGCCCCAGCTGGATGTGGATAAAAAGAGAGAAAAGAGTCCTCGAGCAATTAAAGGATAAAAAAGAACTAAACTCTGTTTTGCCCAATGCTAATGTTTTGGAGTTTGTTGTTGTTGTTTTGGTTTTTCAAGACAGAAGTTTGTCAGTGTAGCCCTGGCTGTCCTGGACCTCACTCTGTAGGCCACCTGCCTCTGCTTCCAGAGCAGGATTAAAGGTGTGTGCCACCGCCACCCGGCAGCCTATCCTGATGCTTTTAAGACACTGAAGGTCTAGATAGAAGACAGATAGAAGTAGTCACATTTTTATATTTTATTCTATATTTTTCATTTTATACATATTTAAAAAGACATATATTGTACCAATTATGCAATCTATTTGCAGAGCAACGGCTGTCTATTTTTGAGACCTGGGTCATGGTGGCCATTGAAAATTTTCTGAGATAACACTGTGCCTCTCAGGCTAGGAAACCATCAGGGCATTGACCATATGTCTGAAGAAAACCAACGTCCGTTTGAAATTATCTGTGAAGGGCGATGTCTTACTATTAAAAAGCACATATGGGCTGGTGAGATGGCTCAGTGGTTAAGAGCACCGACTGCTCTTCCAAAGGTCCTGAGTTCAAATCCCAGCAACCACATGGTGGCTCACAACCGTCAGAAGAGATCTGACGCCCTCTTCTGGAGTGTCTGAAGACAGTTACAGTGTGCTTACATATAATAAATAAATAAATAAATATTTTAAAAAAAATAAAAAGCACATATGTTGTTGGTGATTTGTCCTGCGTAAGTCAGAACGGATGAGGTCAGGACTTCACAGATATTCTGCAAAGGACAATGCCCTCATGGGAAGGGTTAAGAAGAAGCCATGACAGGGTTAATGCCTGTATGGCAGGTGGACAAGAGCGTCTTTCTTTTCTGTCCTTTCCTCCTTCAGCTCCTTGCCTGGTAACATTATTTCTGGCTTTGCTTCTTGGGAGGCTCTTGAGTGCCCTCCCCTCTGTGCAAACAACCAGAACGTTAATCTGTCCTTCCCTCCTCTCGCGGGATAGCGCTTCTGTGTCTTGGCTGTCCCAAGCTTCTGGTCTCTCTCTTGGTGCTTAACTCCTTAGAGGAGGAGTTATGAAGGGATGGAATTGGCCACACTTGGTGTTTGTCACCAGGAGGACTTGAGAGCACGAACTGACTTGGGAAAGCTCATTGGACGGCGGCTGCTGTAGGAATGGTGTGTGGCGCTCTGGCTATGAGCTGCTAGGAAGAGTATAAAAATAGCCCTCGATAAAGGGTTCTCCTCACCGTCACCCTCACAGTCACCCCAACTGTCATCCCTCAATGGGAACTTCCAGTGCAGGAATAGGAACTGAATTCACCATGGCCCGAGTGGGCACCCAGTGGACTGGAAGAGGCACCCCATCTGTAGCCTGCAGAGGACAGTTCCTTGGCTCCTTCATCCCTGGAATCTCCCAGATGACCACATGACAGTTTATTTTGAAACCTGGCTCCCTTCCAATGACCCTTTGTCATACTTCTCCAAGAAGGTTGCCTTGCAATTTACTTATTTTCCCTGCCACGGTGCTGGGGATGAACTTTGCTTACTCTTTTTAATTAACTTGTAAAATTGAAACCAGCATGTAATAATTTAGTATTTAACATCTTTGAAGATGGTTTCCTGGGCTCCACGATTGGAATGCAGGTGAAGGAAGAAGAAAACTAGGTGTGAACTAACCCTGCCCCATCAGAAAACAGGGGTAATGCCAATATTGCTCAGGAGAAAAGGTACCTGTGCTGGATACGTAGGAATAGGACAGTGTTTCCTTAATGACATATTTGAGTCACCCAATGCCCTAAGCACTTCTGTGTCCTCGTTCTACCTGTGCCCTGGTACTTTGTCCTTGTAACTTACTTCGGACGTTGTTCAGTCAGTGCGTCTGGGAACACACAGAGATCACCAGGCCACTTTAACAGAGCAATGACAACGCTCAGAATCTGGACAACAGGTTGTCTCACCAGTGCCTTTGTCTCTCTAATCCTTTATCGACATTTAATTGTGAAGGGTTTTCACAAAGTCTTGTAGCAGGAACCTGAATCTTTGATGCAGGAATACTAATTCATTGGAATCCACAGAAATAAGGAACCAACAGCAGGTGTCGTTTATCTTAGTCAACTGTTATAGGTAGCCACATTCAGAGAGGGCCTAGGTGCCCAAGTCTCCGGCCAAGTTCTAGTCACATCTGTCCCCAGCTTCCTGGCACACAGGTGACCGTAGGTCAAACGTTTGCCCTTGGAGTGAGTATATTCGCTATCAGGTGCTCCTGTGGGGATTTGGATTCAGAGAAAAGTCCCAATAAATAGAGCCAGGAGATACACTCTATAAGAAAAGGGGGTCATGAGGAGTGTTGCCAGCAGGAGTGTCTGCATGGATCTGTGGAGTCCCTGACCTGTGGAGGAAGCTGTGTATGCCTTGAGAATCCCAGAGTAAAACTCTAGAAAGTCCAGGGAGTCCTTTCTGCCAGATTTGACTGAGTAGCAGCACTCTCCAAATCCTTCAAAAGGAACATAAAATTAACACATAAAATTAGCACATGGCAGGCTATAGTAGTTAATTTTATATGGTGATGGAACTGGGTGGTTTTTTGTTTGGTTGGTTTTTGTTTTTTGTTTTTTTTTTTTTTTTGGTTTTTTTGGTTTTTTTGTTTTGTTTTGTTTTGTTTTAACAAAATCTCAATCATTCAATTCTACCAATGAAGACTCAGGACCTTCCTCCTCAGCCAATGTCCCAGAATGCCCTTCTCTCATGCCCAGCTTAAAAAAAAAAAACTTCCTCCCAACTCAATGTCTCGCCCTTGTGCTTCTTGTGTGTCTGTCTTCCTGACTCCCTCTAACTTTGTTTTTATTTTTTCCTTAATAATCCTATGTTCACCTCCTGTCAACTGGTTGCTTATCCTGCCTCTCAACCTATGTTGGACATTATTTAATCCTGTTTGCAATATTCTTAAGGAGAAAGCTCTTAGATTATAAGTGTGTGCTAAGGCTGAGCCATACCACAAGTAAAAACAGGTTTTTTTCCAGTAAATAACAGAATCTCAGGGTTCACAGTGTGATCAAATAGCCTGTCACAATTGGGCATCATAATGCCACAGAGATGCTTAGGTGACACTTCTGTTGGGTGTGTGTGTGCTTAACACATCTTGGTATTTGAGTAAAGCAGATAGCCTTCTCCATGTGGTTGGAAATCATCTGGAAGATGTTCTAGGAACTCCTGGCTCTCCAGCTTTCCAGTGCAGGATGAAATTTATACCAGCAGCTTTCTGACTCCTAGGCCTTCTACTATACTATCGGATTTCCCAGGTGTCCACCTTGTAAACAGAAAACTGCATACCGAGTCTCCATAATTCATAACCAGTGCTTTCAGACTCAGTCCCTTCTAGAATTCAACCATTTATCTATCCAGTCTAATCTAATCTAACCATCTACCTCTTATTGGTTCTGTGTCTTTGGAGATCCTAACGCAATGGGCAAACTGTAGCCTTGGGGGATGAAATAACATAGCCCGGTGTCACACTTCTTACAATCGCTTGCTTTTAATAAGCCATGAATCACCATTGTGCATTGAAGACCAGAGGAGTTTCCTTCATCCTTTATCCTAAGCACCAGGAAAAAGCACTGCTGACCAGAGAACCTTTGGCTTTATCTCCACACAGATCAGAGGAATTTTCAATCCCCCTGGTTGCTAGGAAACTTAGGGTCACAGTTGATACAGAAAAAGAAAGCAACATATCTTGTCCTGTACATTAATTCGAATATATATATATATATATATATATATATATATATACATATATATAAACACACTAACTAACTTTGAGTCCATATATGCACTCTATACCCTCCCTGCTTCTATGAATGTTAAGTTCCTGAGTTCTGAGCTGACATCATGCACAGAGCAGGCTATCAATAACTCAGTCGTTGATCTGAGTCCTGTTTCCAACCTCAACTTCAAAGTGAATAGTTAAGAAAATATTATCTCATTCAACATTTCTTAGAACTTTTTACTATTTCCATATTAACTTAGACAAAGCCTTTATTAGGCCTTTAAAAAGAGTAAGTGTGATCTTTCAAATTTTTTAAATGAACTCTTGCCCTCCCACCCTCAACCTGGTAAATTCTTGTGAGACACAATTTTTTCTTTAATGGAGTGACATTTTAAACCCAATTATAGCAAAGTTATAGAAAAAAAAAAAAAAACGGTGGCAGTGACAGCTTTGGACGTTTTTCGGAGTTTCACAGTAGCCTTTTTCTTCCTTGGAGCTTTGCAAAATCTAAGTCTTGCTTGTATGAGGACAGATCATGTGTTGAGAGGACTGGGTTAGCCAGGGCCAGACGAACTCCTTGCATGGCAGGCTACAAACTGGCGGTTCGGGAGACTTAGGCCTAAGTTTCTGTTTCCCAGAAATGAGAACCCAGCTCCAGGAACCCGTGGTCAGTTCAACCACAGCTTCAGGCAGTCAATCTGAGGACACCTTGTCGTCTGGCCTGAAGTAAGAATAGGCAGCTAGAAGGAGTAAGTTACCCCTTGGGAAGTCTCCAGAGCCAAAGGTAGAATCAGTCAGACCCCCTAGAGATAGAGCTAACCAACAACCAAGATAAAAGAGCTCACACCCCTCCCTGAAATTCCTCTGACAGTAAAAGCTGGGCCCACTAGGTGTCTCCGTTCCGGGATGGGGAGACCCCGGCATGCAGGCGATTCAGCTGAATAAAATGCTCTATGCTTTAGCAAGGTATTTGAGTCTGTGTTACCACTCTCTGGGGATTCTAGGACCCTAACAATGTAGAGAAGTAACATCGTTGAGTAAAAGATATTAAAGGGACTGGTGTCTGACCGAAGACACAAGACAGAGTTCTCAGCACAAAGGAAATTTATTTGCCTCAGAGGGACAAAGAGCAGGAATAAGGGACAGGAAATAGAAGGCAAGGGAGACGGGGAAGGGAACAAGGGGGAGGGGAAGGGGTATTTGTCCTGGACAACAAAGGCCCGCCTCCGGATAGAGAGGAGAAAGACGTGACCCCTAGGAAAATGACAGTTTATAAAGGCAAAATGGGAAACCCTGTGTTAGGAGACGGTGTTTAATTTTGATTTGGCATCTTAATTAGGTGAGCCAAAGAGGGCTTTGGATCGCTGGACTTCACTACTTTGACAGCTGGACCTTGGTCGTCAGCCTCAGGAGGACGAAGTAGCCAAATAAGGGAATAGACCTTCTGGGCTAGCTTTAGAGAAGTAATCTACAGATTCTTATCAAGGTAGGGGAATGGGGGAGAAGGGCGAGGCATGCCAGGGCCATGTTTGCCCACGCTCCCTTGTGATATAATTAAGGAAGTTATGAATGGGGAAAGGAACTCTGGGAGAAAGCTTTACAATGTAGACTCTCTGTGCCCTAACGGACTTGACTGTGTGACTCAGCAAAAGCAGTCAGCTAGTATTCTCTCTCCTTAGGCCACCAGCCCAGCTGTTGTGACCACAGGCAGCCTGCAGGGGCGTGCTGCTTGGCGTTGCTACATTGTCCTTTACTGGGTGTATACAAGGAGTTCTGTCTCCGTGTGTTTCTGAACGAGCCAGACTTCATTAGTGCAAAATACCTGAGTAATGTTCAGATAGCTTTCCTAATGGGATGGCTCACATTATGTTCATGGCTAGCTTTATGGGTTGTTTGTTTATTTGTTTGTTTTTCGAGACAGGGTTTCTCTGTGTAGTCCTGGCTGTCCTGGAACTCATTCTGTAGACCAGGCTGGCCTCGAACTCAGAGATCTGCCTGTCTCCGCCTCCCCAGTGCTGGGATCAAAGCCATGCGTCACCACTGCCCGGGTAGCTTTATGTTTAAAAGTTTAAAAATCTCTGGACTATAAAGCAAAGTGGGACATCCAAACATTAAGGGTTAATTTTTGCAAGTCTTGTACAACTTTGGCAAACCTGCTATTTCCGCTTCTGTAAACAAAAGCTTGCTTTGCCCAGACGACCTTCTTCTGTTTGTGCTTAGACACAATGTAACGTTGTACTCTTTGCCTTTAAAATCCCCTGACTGAGAAGGTTGGGCAGTATAATTTGCAAGTCTTAGGTGTAGACCTGACACCACTATAGGAATAAAAGCCTCTTTTTTAAAAAAAAAAAAAAAATGTATTCATGATCAGAATGGTGAACCTCTGAACAACCCCAGACCCATAATACCAATGGACACAGATGTTCTGCCTAAGGATTTTGCATGACAGCTCTTCGTGTCCCTGATTCAGCTGCTAGGATAATGAAAATATTCAAAGAATATGTTTGTGCTGAATATTAGAAGCAGGAAAGGCTTCCCCTCACCCCTTGTCAGAATACTTGAAACAGCAATGTAACAACTATTTTTTTTTTTTTTTTGCTTATTTTGTATTATAGTGATCTAGAGGCGATTTGAAGTATACAGGAAGAAGCATGTAGATTAATGCAAATAGTATGATATTTTGAATGTAGAAAACTTGACCACCAGGCAGTGGTGGCACATGCCTTTAATCCCAGCACTTGGGAGGCAGAAGCAGGTGGGTTTCTGAGTTCAAGGCCAGTCTGGTCTACAGAGTGAATTCCAGGACAGCCAGGGCTACACAGAGAAACCCTGCCTCAAAAAAACAAACCAAACCAAAACCAAAACCAAACCAAACCAAACCAAACCAAAAACCAAAAAACCCAAAACAAAAACAAACAAACAAAACCCTTGAGCATCTAAAAATATTAGTATCCACAAGGTTCTAACTGGAACCACTCTATGGATACTAGGGGAATAAGAGACAACCATTATTTGGAGTGATTAAACTCATAAGAGCAAAGTTAGTAGTACATTGTAATACCCAGGAAGCAAGATTACCAAGCAGTAGGGACAGAAGAAAAGGGGCCCATCATAGTTTTACTGTAGAGTAGTTTTCTCTCGAAAATCCCAGATGCATAGCAACCACGTAGACATTCATCTTCCCTTGGGTGAGCCCATCATCAGCCCAGGGGCCTCTCACACGTCCCCATTGGAAATTTGGAAAGGGAGAGGAGGAAATATTTTAAATGTCATTTCAAGATGCTATGGTGACATCTGCAAGCAACAATGAACTGAGCCCCTGGGAGAACAACAAAAGAAGGGGGTTATTGGGAGTGGCGTTTAAGAGAATTAAAAACTGAGGTGTGGTACTGTACACTTCTGCTCCTTTAACTGAAACTCAGGAAGAGTGAAGAAGTCATTCACAAGAGTATTGTGAGCTGGGCGTGGTGGCACATGCCTTTAATCCCAACACTCGGGAGGCAGAGGCAGGTGGATTTCTGAGTTTGAGGCCAGCCTGGTCTACAGAGTGAGTTCCAGGACAGCCAGGGCTATACAGAGAAACCCTGTCTCGAAAAAAAAAAAAAAAAAAAAAAAAGAGTACGGCATTGTTACATAAGCATTGATCAACAGCTTGATTTTTTTTTTTTTTTTTTTTTAAGGTTAAGTAAAATTGACTACTAAGTCTGGAGATACTTCATAGAGTACAGTAGCCCTCCGGTACTAGGACTGGCTGTTTGGGTGAACATGGTGGACGGGTCTAGGAATTTCTCCTTAGGGGTATTATGGGCAACAGACCCAAGTTTGGTAGCATCCGGGTCCTAAGCCTTTAGCCTCAGCTCTGACTGAGACTACAACTACAAATGTATAAGCAAATAACGCATTATTTCAGTATACATACTACAAACTTATTTGTTCCGTTTACTAAATTCCTTTTTCTTTTTTTCTTTTTTAACTAAAAAGAAAATGCCTAAAAGGTAAACTTGTGATACCTCTTATTAAATTCACATGGGAAAAGAGGACATAGACCCTCATGCTAAGTAGGTGTGTGTGAACCAAACAAGTCCACTTAGAAAAGTTGATTTAGAAAAATTTATGAACACCAACTTTAGCGTTTCATGCCTCACCTCTAAGCCCAGCATTCAGGAGGCTGTGGCAGAAGACTCGCCATGAGTTCGAGGCCAGCCTGGAGCACGCAGCAGAAGGGTAACCAGGAGAGACTAATTTTTCAGGATCCCATTACGGTATATTGTGATGTCTTTACTCTGGGAGAGAGAAGCCTTTGGAGATGGCTATTATAAAATGAAATAGTGGCTTTTCCTTGTTCTAAGTTGGCTTTTTACTAAGGTACAGTGAACCAGGCAAGACCATAGTGAACAAAGTATGACAGCACAAGAGACTTTGTTTGCAATTTTTAATTAAGCAATCTGTGCAAACATTTTTTTTTTTTTTTTACTTTTTTCAAGGTTAGGAGGAAAGAAAGTGACCACACTTGAGGGCCTAGGAGAAAACCAGAAAGTACTATCCGTTTTCAATCAAATGTCAAAGCAGTGGTGTGTCTAGAAGCAGTGCCCTGCCCTCAGTATTCCTCGGGATTGCTTGATTGTAAGTCTCGCAAATAGGAATCAATTATGTTTGGAGGCACGCCTTGCAGGAGGAGCCTGCAGAAGGACAGCCCACCTAGAGAAGACAAAATGGAAAAAGGGACCGTTAAAAGCAGCTATGTAGAAGATGACGGAGAGAACGCTCCTGAAATAGTTGCCTACAAGCCTACAAACGGGGTTGGTTTTGTTATTGTTAGTTACAGGACTTGCGCAGTCCCTATTTGAAATCTCCTCCTAGTTCTAATGCATTTGGAATATAATGCACTTGGCATCTGGGGTTGGGGATCAAGTTCCTGGCAGACTCATAATAATTTACTCCTCTACTGTTGTTCAATCTTGGTTTAAATCCCACCCGTTGGAGAGTGTACTGCCCTTTGAGAGGTTTGGGGAACCCTCCATGGGTGATGGAAAGGTTTTGACTGAACGACTCTAAGTCAACAGGAAAGCCATTTCTTAACATTCTTTTTAATTAAACACAGATCATTGTGATTCAAGCTCACTGGGGGAGAAAAAAATATTTGCTTTAACTTTGGCCATTTATAAACTGTGCAAAAACTAGAACTAGTGCCTTCTGAGAGTGAGAGAAATGCCAACTAGTATTTCATACCTACCTTCTGAATTCCTGTTATACAGATATATATTTTTAAAAAACACAACCTCAGAGTGTCATTCAAGAGAGAACCCATGAAGCCCAAACTCTGCACTACCCTTTAATGAATGCTTCACTTGCTAAAAAAAATTCATGGCCAGACAAAGCAGCATGCTGTTTGAACATTCTTAAAACTTCTTTGATGCAAATTTGAGAAACTCATTCTCCTTAATAAAAACAAAACAAAACAAAACAACAACAAAAAAAACAACCAACCACATCACATATTGGTAGAAATGATGCCACGAATATACAGGTCCATTCCTTGATGCAAAGAATTCAGAATGCATGGGGATCACTCATTCATTTTCATCTACGTCAAATGCTCTGAGCCATGCTCTGCCGCATTCAGAACTTGCTGCATTTCAAGGAGAAATGGTTGAGAAGGATCAGTAGTGGATGTTAGTTTCAAGATCCAGAAATACAAATTAAAACTAGAGGTTAGCAGGTTCTGTTTCCATTGGGTTACGGAATGAAAATCATGCCATATTCCACAGGCTTGGTATGGCTTATGACATTCATAAGCTTCATATGCGAAAGCCATATGAAAGCTTACCTTGGGTGACAATATACATTCAAACATCCTTACTGTGCTACGACTAAGGGAGAGAAAGAAAGAAAAAGAGAGACGTTGTAAGCATTAATAAAGTGCTGACATCAAAGTTGAGTATATGTTGAAGGTGAAATTATGGTCACAATGGTGAGGTGATTTCATTAATCCTTAGTCGGGTGAAGGGCAAAGGAAAAAAAATAGAGTGAAGGGTGTCACTTCAAGAGGATCATTAATACATAAAAAATTAATAATATGCATCACCACTTTGCTAGAATAGGTGGCAAAGCTAATCTGACTAGTGCATATTTATGGTAAGAGATTCCAAACCGTTAGCTTAAAAAAATACCCTACAACATATATATATCGTGTTTTTCAACAAAAGAAAAACATACGCAATATTTAACAATGTTAGTGTTCATATATATATGTTGAAATTCCAAAAGGCAAAATTATCAAGTATAAATGTTAAACTAGTATATTTTATAATATTCTATTTGGAACCGATGATGTGGGACTAGCCTAAGTCAAGCCTTAAACTCTAGCTCCCGGGTGAGAGTGCTGTAACCTACAGGACTTCAGACGAAGAACTCTGATATTTTATGTTCTCCTCGGGGCTGCCATTACCTCTAAATTCAGAAAGCAGATACTGTAAATTCAGGCATAGAGCTACATTAGAGTTTAATTCCGGTTGTTTGCCTCAGGAAACTCCTAATTAGCTCTTCCAAGTGAGAGCGAGTTATACACCTTTTTATGTGTAACATTGTTTGCATAGGACCCTCAATGTTTCCTTTTTTTTTAAGTTTATAAAAATGTGAAATAATTGGGATACCATAAAGATATCCAAACTGTCCAAGAGAGGAATAGGTTAGATATTCTTCCAATGAATTTATAATGGGAAAAAAATCTTATATATGAGACTCTCCAAATGTTACACCTGCTTTTGTATCCTCCACCAACAATGTACAGAACATGCTCTCTTCAACTTAAGGTGCCCCATTGCTAAATTTCATCACGGATATAAATTCCCTATGCTGTAAAACTATATTCAACACATCTTTATCCATTTGAAAAAATGAAAACATTAGGCAAATGTCCTTGTTTCCAAAGGTTTCCTCAAATGTAGCTTTCTGACTTTACAGGGAGAGCTGGTCTGGTACTTAATTTAAGTCTTCTGATAAAAGATACAGGTTTTACATTAATTAATAATATTCTTGGATAATTTGCCTTCCTCGTTCATGGCATAAACACTGTATGCCATGAGCTTCTAAGAAATAACAGTTAAAAGCAACCAAGAAAAATCAAGCTTTACATGCAAAGTGCGTTTTCATGTAAGAGGAATGGAACGGAAAATGAAAGTATCCAGTGGGGGATAAACTTTTTGAACCTGTTGCTGCCCCTCCAGGGAGACTGGCTGTCCAGGGGTATTTACTCCTTGATATATCACTGCAGAATTAGAATATTTGTACCGTATTTATTTATTCTCAGTTAACATTCTTACCTTTCAATACATAACTTAACTCATTTAAGTAACCCCTTGTCAGAAAACAATCCAATGACAGTCTCAGCTTTGTTTTTAGGACCAAAAGCTTATATTAAAAAGAGAGATTACAGTTGATAACTTATCATGATTTTTTTTTTACAAAAGAATACATTGTTCTCATTATTAAATCCAGTCTTTACTCTGTTTACTATAAAATTACTCAGAGCAGTATAACATTTGCATGCAAAATATCACTTGTTTGCATAGAAGGCTCCAAATACTGAATTTCTTAGGAGATTATCATTTTGTGCCCTTAACATTTCGTTATTTTTCAAGGCATGAATTTTTGACATTTTTTTTATTTTTTTGCTTCTGGATGCTAGAAATTTATCAATGATACCTTGATAATAGCAATAATACCTTGATGTAAAACTAGAAGTTTAGGAACTAAGAATACTTATGAATGTGGCCTAAGTCATCACTTAATGCTAAGAAAGCAGCTAAGCATAGTGGTTACATTCGTAAGGTCTTTCTCAGTAGTAGGTGAGCTGTGGAATTTTTTATGAATATCATAGGCCCTGTGTTTATGGCACAGAAATATCTCTCATCACTCAATTCTGAGTTATCGTATACCCAAGGATATAAACATAAGAGGAAGAAACATTATAAGAACATGTCATTGTCCAAAAAGTTTCCTATATTCTAGGCCAAAGTGAGGAGGAAAAATTTATTTAAAATATACCTTATATATTTATCGTGATAATAAGATGAGTATTTACAAAGCCATCTTTTTAAGTTTTAAATTCTAATTGTTTCATCATAAACAAGGAAAATAAAATATTTTGGTCATCAGAGGAGAGAAACAAAGAATGAGAGAAAAGCATTGTAATCATGTTGTCTGACATCTTGTGGTATCCCAAAGTGGATTTGTTTGTTAAGGAAAACTTTAGGATAGACTGTTGTCCATTAATAAGAAATGTGATTAAGATGATGATTTATGATAACATTTTTCTCCTATATAAATCCTTATGTGGTTCTTTTGGGCTTGTATTAGTTGTGACATTTCTTAAATGGAATATAAACTTGTAAAAATTCTTTAGTATATGAATGTATATATGTATATCTATGTATATATGTATATATCTATATCTATATCTATATCTATATCTATATCTATATCTATATATATATGTAGTTTCACAGATTACTACAAACGGTGTGACTTCCTTAACTGTGGTTTCACTGGATAAACCCTTAACTAGGCTTCCATTTGCAGATGCACTGTGTCACTGAAGCAATACTGTTCTTATTTTATTCATTCTCACAATGTTGTCTACCTACATTCACTGAAAATAATATTCCTTTAATTAACAAGAATTTTAAAAAACTACTAAAGCAAGTTAACCCAGACAGTCAGGTATCTTAACAAGCATGAATGCAGAGGTGTCCTGTCTGTCCCCACCAATTCAGCCCATCACCTTATATTGTATGGATTTTGCATTCCGAGGTTCTTTAAGCCATATCCTATATCTTAAGCCTACAGATAAGCTCTTAGCTGGCATACCTTTCACCTCCAGTTTGCATTCGATCTCCACCGTCCCAAGGTCATTGACGGCTTTGCAGCAGTATGTACCTCCATCATAAGGACTAGGCTTGCGGATCTCCAGGGTACAGACTCCTTGGTTGCTGAACATTCTGTATCTTGGGTCATCCACAATAGCCACTTTGTTTTTCATCCAGGTGATTTTGGGCTGAAGTTCAGATTGAAGAAAGTCAAGTCAAAGCCTACGATGTATGGACCATATTAGGAGACCCCAGCGGTGGGATTTAAAAGCATGGGTTGGAAAGAAAGGGCATCTAAGAAGGGCAGCTGCTTCAGTCCTGTTTGTCTCAAATCCAATTCTATTTCACTAGCAAGAGACTAAATGGGCGGCTCTAAAGAAGCAAGCTGGGATTGTTCAGAGGACAGCTTGGGGCGCTCTTCCCAGATGGATTAAGTTCTGGATTTATCAGTTGTTTCCAGATGTTAAAACTTGATCTACAGGTTTGTGCTGCGAGTTCATAATAGTGTGTTGCAGGGTAGTTTTTCAGACAATATCCAAAAGACAACATGATCTTCAGATTGTCTCTAATTCTTCATAAGTTGTATGAGCCCCCCACCCCCCACCATTTCCCCTCCCCTCTGACATCTGTCCACATCTCATCATCTAGGGGTACAAGATCAGTTCTGATTGAATAACACAAGATCAGCAACTTACTCATCACCCAGGGTGGTGAGTCTCTGTGAGTTGAGCCTTGGTCTATATTTTAGACATCGATCTCCCCCAATTCCCTACTTACTCCTTCTCTTTGTAAACATACCCACCCTAGACACGATCCCTCAGGGACACGATCACTCAGACGCTCTGCATTTCTTACTTTGTCGCTCTCAGACCCCAGAGTGAGAGCATTTTTTCTTTTATCCATTCCTCTCCCTCCTTCCACCTCTCAGATGGGAACATTCCTGGAAGCTCTGGGGCCTTGGCTTTTTACTACCTCCCACCTCCCAGTGTTATTCCTGAAGGGTGGCATGCAGCATCTCCATGCCACCCTTCTGAGACTCCCCAACTAACAGCAGCAGACTGAGCCTTCCTCCTAAACTGGGGGTTAACATTTCCTTATTGCCAAGTGGAGGGACCCACACCACATCTGTTTACACATTAATTAAGTACCTTCCTCCCATGCTCCTTCTGGCTTCTCCCTTGAACATCCCCCATTCTGCCCAAGATAACAGGCCACTGTTACTAAGTTTCATTCTATCAGAGCTTTCAAAATTTGAGATTACTTTCCCTGGGTGCCACCCAGGGATACAGACGACTATGAACAACTTCTCCTAACTGTTAATTTTAAACACCAACAAGATGAAACCTGAAAACATTTCTGAGTATCCTCAATTGGTTTTGATGCCCCCATTATAGCAGAGCCCAGTTTAGATTCTTCCCTGAATTATCCCGTGACTGTTAAGTATGTTCTAGAGCTCTTGGTGAAAGCCAAACCCCAGCACACACTCTCTATTATGAACCCATAGCACAAACCTGTAGATCAAGTTTTAAAATCTGGTAGCAACTGATAGATCAAGGATGTGTATGTTCAAGGCACACAGTGTGCACACCACCACCACCTCCTTTTTCCCAGGTGAAACCACACCCCATGTGTTCCTTCATCAGCTATCCACTAGATAATAAAGACATATACCATGTCCGTTACTGCTACATTTCAATATAATAATTATTTATCCAGAAATTCCATCTTTCTTTACTCCCCAACCCTAGAAAGACTCGAATAGGAGTTAGGAGGCCTGTTTATCTTTTCACTTACCCATATAACGTGGCAAATATAAAAGAGAGGCTTTGGAATCAATTTAAGTAATTCAGTGTCCCTTAGGAATTAAGTAATTCATGGTACCTTGGGATTTCCTCGGACGCTGCAGTTCAGGGTGGCATTATAACCAGCAATGGCATAGGTGTTGACCAAAGGTTGAGTAAACATGGGGGCCTCTGTGAAATTGAAGTCTTCATACACTGGATTTTTATAGATCTTACCTTAAAAATGAGTATTAAAAGATGTTTAAAAAAGGAAGTTGGCTTGAGAGTGTGTTATTTTTAGCATCCTTTACTTATGAGTAAAACTTTCTTCTCAGAAAAGCACAAGCATATGCCACATGTCATTTATTCTGATGGGGACACACACAGAGCAGGCCACACCTGAAGCAGAAGCTAAAGTAGTTACAAGACACTAAACCTAGTACTGAATGGGTGTAGTTTATCTTTCTGAATTTCTTGATTAAAGATATGTCCTAATGTGGAAATTATAGAGAAGGGCTTTGTTGGGGGTTTGGTCTGGTGCTGTGTACACACATGCTGAATTCTGAACCCCAAAATTCAGTTGCCCTCAGACGAATGTATCCTCACGTACACCAGATTTGTAGTGTAAACCTTGTTCCCCAATTTAAAGCTATTGGTTAATAAAAGGCTGGAGTCTGTCTGTGATTGGGCAGTAGAAAGAGAAAGGTGGGACCTGAGAATCAAGTGGAGGGCGGTGGTGTTTCAAGTGAGACCATGGAGGAAGAGGTGAGAGAAGAGAGAGAGAGAGAGAGGAGGAGAAAGGAGACAGGGAGAGGAGGATTCGGCCATGAGAGGAGATGGACCAGGGCATGTGGCTGGGGAAGTGCCGTCAGGGCAAACTGGTGGAGCAGAAATAACCCGGGTAAGTCTCAGTAAGTCTCAGGGGACTTGACTGATGACCGGGGTGTAAGTTAGAATAGCTCACAACCTGCCCAATCTAGGATTACCGCTAAGTAAAATACCAAAATTTTGTGTCTTTTATACAAACTAGCTAATAATTCATTTACAGGACTTGAGAGCGATTGCAGAAATTATAGAATTCAACTCCTCCTGGCCCTTTTAGAGCAGAACTCATGTAAATGCTACATTGAAGGTGTCAAAAAACAAACAGAAAACCGAGAAATGAATCATCTTTCTTATCTGTGTGACATTCACCACCTATAGACACAACAACCAGAACCTGGAGTGAATTAAATTTCTAAGCTCTGTGATAATAATGTAATTCCCCTAGAAAACACTTTACCTGCAGAACTGAAGTTTTACTTGGGTAGTATTGCCCTGATTTCCCAGCATGCTCACCCTCACTCCCTTTCTTCCTATCTTCTCTTTAACTCTCTTCCTGTGAGTCCACCAAGGTTTCTGCATGTCCATCCACTCCCAACTCACCGTCCTTGGCGATCACTGCACTCTCCTTTGTCATAGTCGCATCCTCGCTAAGGCCGCACATGTTTTCAGCAAAGACCCGGAAGTAATACTCATTCCCTATGACCAGTTCAGTAATGGTGGCGTTAGTTCGGTGGTAATGTTCAATGACGGTGAACCATTCCTGAAGGGAAAAAAACGATTACAATTGGATGAAAATCACCTATGGATTGGAACAAAAAGAATGTGTCATTGATTTAAAAAAAGCACTAATTTTTATATAGAAAGCAATGACAATCTACATTTATTACTACATTACTTATCTACAGTTGTTTGCAATTTAGTCTTCATCTATGCATTAGATTCATATCTACTATTTTTATAGTTTTCCTAAGTCCATAATTTCTGTCATCTACTTATCTATGCATTAGATTTATATCACCTACTATTTTTATATTTTTCATAAGCCCATAATTTCTGTCATCTACTTATCCACTCATTGATTTATCAATCTTTTGTGGGACAAAATATAATTATAGAATTTAAGTGATAATTTACTGTTATGAGTATTAAAGGAAGCTAAATAACTAGAGAAAAATTAATAGTATCCAATACATTTGTTTATTAATCTAGGTCATTTTAGCTATCACCTCTACCCTGCCTATTTCTCTTTCTGTATTATTTGTGCCATTTTGGTTATTCTTTATGACTTTAGCCTGGATGTTTTTTCTCATAATCCTTAAATTCACACACACACACACACACACACACACACACACACACACACACACACACGCACGCATGCACACACACACACACACACA
>NC_034598.1:86303770-86343450 GCF_900095145.1 Mus pahari | reverse complement strand
CTGATGTACCCCACGAACAGGAATTTTTTTCTCTCTCTCTCTCTCTCTCTCTCTCTCTCTCTCTCTCTCTCTCTCTCTCTCTCTCTCCCAACTCCCCCCCCCCCCAGGCAGATACAACAGTGCTAACACATAGCAAGAGGAGTAAGAGGAGTGAATGTTTGGGTCCCCATAATAGAAATGAAGTAGGAAGCCCTGGGGATGTGGGTGAATGTTGGAACCTGCCAGGGGTTAGTTTGTCCCCTTGAAGAAGCATTGGTAGAACAAATACCTTCTGGTCTTCAGTCTGTTACTGCTGAAATGCAAGAGAAACATAAGGGCTGGTCAGGGGTCACCAGGCAGTCACATGGAAAGTCCTGGCCCAGCTGGACTTGGCTGGATAACTTGAGAGTAAGGTGCTATAAAAGTAATAGGGCTGAAAGAATATGCAGATTGGGAGGGGGCCTCGACAGAGCCTGGTGCTTCTGGGTTCTCTGCCAACATCAGGATCAAGGCCTAAGAGGATCTCACATTGCAGAAGAAGTCTAAGATGTTCAGGGCCTTCTTGCCAGAGTCACCCAGCAGTACATCTCTCAGGCTGTTCAGTTTAGATGAGAAGTGTCACTAGAAATGTCAAATCTCAGTTTGTCATGTTCATGTAGCACTTGCTCCGGAAAAAAAAAAATGGCCATGCTAAAAACAGTATTAAACATGATTGCTTTTAACACCCAGCCCCTTCTATGAAGCCAGCATAACTTCATGATCTAAGTTTTTGCTGAGGTCTAAATGTGTAATGCACAGACTTCATACCATTCACTATGATGTTTTATTATGAGAGTGAAACATATTCTATTCAAATGTGTGTCCAAACATTCACTCATTCATTCATTCATTCATTCATTCATTCAATCTCTTACAGGAAGATAAGAGGGTATAGCATATGGATTCTATATAGTAGGAAAGTATAGCATCAGAATTCTTATTCAGCATTTAGCACAGAAATTCTGTTCACCAGCAAGACATTGATTCTTCCTGAGCCCCAATTCCCCATCTATGAAAGATAGATTGCGGTAAGCCATTATTTGTACAGGATTGCATCTTGAACACATCAGGCTGGTTTCTTTCTCAGAGCCTTAGTGCATGATGTAACTTTCAGAATCTTTCTTTTCTAGTCGATGACTATCCATTTTTAAAAATATTGGTTTAAAGCCCATACTGTGTAATGTTTATTTCACAAGGAGAAAGCATTGCATGGTGAATATTTATTGACTGAAGAACAAATCCCATTTGCATTCCACGACCTGCGTTAGACTGCCGCTGCCTCATAATAACCAGACAATATAAGGATTTATACCTTTATTTTAAAGACAAGGAAATGGGGAATCAAGGAGGTCAAAAGGCTGGTTGTGCACACATGACTTACGTGGAGGCACTGGGGTTTAATTCAGCTCCGAAGGCTCTACCTTCCTGGCCCAGCTGCATCACTCTTCCACATTCCCTGCAGTCTCTACCAGAAAGACCTCATGACATACCTATTACAGCTGATGGACCTGACTTGGTCCTGATGTTGGATCAGAAGCCAGACTTACCATGCTTTTCTTGTCAGCCTTCTGGATGGTGTACCCTGTGATGGCAGCATTCCCATCGTCCTTTGGTGGTGTCCATGTCAGGGCAACATTCTCTCCCCACACGTCTTCAATAGTCACAGCCTGGGGTGGACCTGGACGGTCTGTAGAATGAATTCATGCCACGGTTGTGAATTCATGTTCCCTTCTAGTCTATACTCTGCTACATGAGGATATCTTAAATGTCCTTTTTCTCATTACAGGAGTGTCACTTCCAGACTCTGCCATGGGGTCTGCACACAACCTGTGTTTCCTTCATCTGAGTGGATCCCAGACAGGGCCAAGGGCATAGAGCAGTCTCATACTCCTCTTGGCTTAGAAGACCCCTTAAAGTTTCCTTTAAAGAACTTCAGTTTTCCCAGAGGAAGTGCGCATTTAGTTAGAGAACCTCAAGTCCTAGCAAATTGACTGGAACCAAAAAAAAAAAAAAAAAAAAGATTGGAAACAAGGCTTCTCTTGGCACTGATAATTAGCTAATTTTTGTTTGACTTTTTAGATGTATGTGATCTTTAACTCAGCATCTTTTTGCCTTAGCCTTCTACATGCTAGAATTACAGGCATGCACTACTATGCTGGGCCCTTAAATTCTGTTCATGTGTGTGAGTGGTATATGCATGTATGGATGTGTGTTCATGTCAGGGATGGGGAGGTGCACACATGTGGAAGCCAGAGGAAGGTATCAGGTGTTTCTATTCACCTTATTCCTTTGGGTTAAGAGTCTCTTTCTGAACCTGGAGCTACTAGCTATGTGGGGTGTGTGGCTTGCTATGTGGGATGCTGGGATCCAAATCCAGGTCCTCACGCTTGTATACCCTTGCTATCTGAGCTGTCTCACCAGCCCCCCACCCAAATGTTCTTGATGACATTGCAAAAATGATGGAAGCATTTAAGCAGGAGTCATGGGCTGCGTATAAGGATCCCTCCTGACTCTTTTTCCCTAGCGTTGAACAACCATGAGAACTGACCTATTTATTTTCTATAGGTACTGACTAGTGCAAAGGATTGACTCCTGTGGCTAATTATGTGACTTTTGTTGATGTTTCTTTACATTAGGAAAAGTCTTCACTCTTTACCCAAACCTTAGTGCTAGTGAATTGCAGGTGTGGCAAGGAATATTTTAAACTGTCTTGAAGATGCTATGCCTTTTAATACAAGGACCAACATAAGAAATTCTTTATTGAAACCAGGCGTGGTGGCACACGCCTTTAATCCCAGCACTCGGGGAGGCAGAGGCAGGCAGATTTCTGAGTTCGAGGCCAGCCTGGTCTACAGAGTGAGTTTCAAGACAGCCAGGGCTATACAGAGAAACCCTGTCTAAAAAAAAAAAAAAAAAAAAAAAAAAGAAAGAAATTCTTTATCATCAAGGAATTAGAACGTATAAAGCAATGATGATGGAGTTCACTGAAAGTATGTCCACTAATTACCTTATGCACACATCCCAGGCCTCCTATGATTAATACATGTAATCAGTGAAAGTTATTTGAAATACTAATAAATCTTGCTGCCTATTTCTTTTTAAACTGCTGTTCTCTTCTTCTTTCTTCCTTTTTTTATTATGTCTGTCTGTCTGTCTATCTATCTATCTATCTATTTATCTATCTTTTTTTGAGACAGGACCCCTCTTTGCAGTCCTGGCTGTTCTGAAACCCACTGTGTGGTAGATAAGGCTGGCCTTAAATTTAGAGAGCCTCTTGCCTCTGCCTCCCGAGTGCTGAGATCAAAGGCGTGTGCCACCATACAGAGCATCTCCTTTTTAATCTTAAAGATATTTAGCATGGAACAAGCCTATCACCTTTCTGTCTCTCCCCAAATGACGAAGACAATTAGTCCTCTGACTAGTTGATTCCTTTGACAGAATGTTCCAGCTCCATCCTGCAAACTTACCAACAATCTGGATGTCGATCGAGGCGTTTTCCACGTATTTATCCACTTTGACCTGCAGGTCGTACTTGCCCGAGTGGCTCCGCTCTGCTTTCCGGATGAATATGATGGTATCAGTCTCTGAGTTGCGAATGTTTATTTGATTCTTGTCAATTTCTTCACCGTCCTTCTTCCAGGTCAATTCTGGTCTTGGTTTACCCTAAAGAAAGATGGAAAAGTTAAAGGGGAGAAATAACATTGTTGCAAATTTTATATACATACATACACACACACACACACACACACACACACATATACATATGATTTTAACAACACAGGAGTGATAATGGCCTGGCTTATTCTAGGCAAGGATGGAAAATGCCACCACTCTAACCCAATGGTGGGTGACACTGGGCCAGCAATGCCACTTATTGTTGATTGTCTTCTGTGTGTCAGGTGCATGACATCGTGTCCCTCAGCCTACTCAGGAATAAATGTGATTTTGAAATAGGGATTCAGTGACTCCCCCCCCCCCCCGGCCAAAGGCTTTGAAGTTAAGAAACTTCTGGAACTAGTTCTTGAAGGTAGATCTGTCAGACTTCACAGGACAGTACGTAAGAGCGTGTCCTCTAGGACCCTGGGACCTATGCTTGAATCTAGGCCACTTAATAATGTTGCCACCTTGGGAAAATTGTTTAAGCCCTCTGTGCCTCAGTTTTCCAATCTGTAAGACAGTAAACATAGCAGTGGTTATAACGACTGAGGTCTCTGCAGACCGTCTACGTGGTTAGCAGTGCCACCCAAGGGTAACGGGTTTCCTCTGGACACTGTTTCTCCTCTCAGACTGGTCTGCAGTCTCACCAGCTACTGCCACTATTAAGATATTATAAAATGATAACATTATCCAAAAAAACAAGTTTCAATTTTTTTTTTGTTAATTTTTTCTTTTGAGACAGGACCTCATGTAGCCCAAGATAGCCTCAAGCTTCCTGAATAGCCTAGGATAGTTTTGAACTCCTTCCTGAATACTAAGATTTCAATATGTACCACCACACCTGACTTATTTGTTCATATGTAGATTGGCTGTCTTGTTAGCGACCTTAAACTCACAGCAATTCTCCTGCTTCAGTCTCAAACGCTAGGATGCTGCTAGGAGTACAGGCATGAGCAGGGTATGTCTCTCTCTCTCTCTCTCTCTCTCTCTCTCTCTCTCTCTCTCTCTCTCTGTGTGTGTGTGTGTGTGTGTGAGGGAGAGAATGTGTTTGTATGTGTAAAAGTGAAAGACCTAAGTTGATTATTGTTTAAAAAAAGAAAAAAAAAGAAAAAGAAAAGAAAAAAAGAAAAGAAAGAACCAGGTTAATCTTATAAACAGCAGATTCTTTTGCTGGAGCAATTATTTCACAATGGGCATGTATTTGAGTTAGTGACATCAAGATTTCAAAGTAGAATTCTGCTTGGCTGGGAGCCATTGTGGAAATTAGGAGATTATTGTTTAGTTGAATATGAGAACTTGGTACAAATGATCAGTACTACAGATGGCTGGACCACAGAGACTCTTCAGGCATTTCTTCCTTCCCTTCCTCTCAGATATCCATCCCTGCCTGGCCCGTCCCGCCCCATCCCCACCCTGTCCCGCCCCACCAAGTCTTAAGGCAAGACTAGGTCTCTGTGTCCTGCAGAATTTAAATCTGGCAGTTGTACAGCCTTTTCCATTATTGACCTAATCTTTCTGGGGAATTCTGAAACATGGTGACCTTATAGGCTAGACCATCTTGCTCTACCTTCTAAACACTCTAGCCCTGGAAAGACACTAATGAGAGGTGTGTGCGTTTTACCTGGAAAGGAATCACCAGATTGACAGCTTCTCCAACTCTGCGGATGTAAGTTTGCTTCAGATGCCTTGGGATGCGAATCTTTGGTGGCTCTGGGGAAGGATGGAGCAGCAGAATTGTGCAGTCAGTGTAGTTTCCTGGAGGTGGCCTTGCCTCAGCAGAACGACACGATGCTTGCTCTTAACTCATCCTGGGGTTACATCTTTTAAACCACAATCCTACATATCTCACTAACACAATCCTTCATGTCTCACTAACATAATCCTACATGTCTCGTTTGTATATTTAGCAAATTTGGTCCAAAACTGTTTTCTCCAAGTACCGATATCTATTTATTTAATTCTTTTTTAAGATGTATTTTTATGGAGTGAGAGAGCACTCAGCACTGAAGAGTACCTGCAGCTCTTCTGGTGGCTCTTGTTTGATTCCCAGCACCCACATGGTGTAACTCACAACTGTAACTGCAGTTATAGGAGATCCAGTGCCCTCTTCTGGCCTGTTTGGATACCAGGCACAGACATGGCATCCTGACATACATGCAGCCAAAACATTCACAAACACAATATAAAATAAATGATTAAAAAAGGGGGGAGGGGAACTGGTGAGATGGTTCAGTAGTCAAGAGCACTGACTGCTCTTCACAGAGGTCCTGAGTTCAATTCCCAGCAACCACATGGTGGCTCACAGACATCTGTAATAGGGTCTGATACTCTCTCCTCCTGTGTCTGAAGAGAGTGACAGTGTACTCACATGCATAAAATAAATAAATAAATCTTTTAAAAACATAAGAAAGAAAAAAAGCATTTGAGTACTTAGAGAACTGGAAGCCAAGAAACCCCTCTGCCTCAGCCTTTCAAATAGCTGACACCAAAGGCATATAACACTATAACTACATTCTATGTATTATTATTTTGATATACATTGATAATTTAGAAAAAAATTACTATATAAAATTGTGCAGATCTTCCAAATGCTGACATGTTTTATCGTATAATATCTTAACATTTTTATTTGTTGATGTGACTGCTGGATCAATATTTTTAAATATTCAAAACCTTCAAATCCATAATGATGACATTAAGTTTTTCAAATTTCTTTTTGCTTGAAAACTCAAATGTTTCTATGAACACGTTGACAAGAGACACTGTAAATTGCATGCCTTGAATTGATACTCCCATCCCATTTGTTTTTGAGAAAAATCTCAAGATGTCTCTCTGGGTAAAGGTGCTTTGCTAAGCGAGCCTGATGACCCAAGTTCAATCCCTGAACCCCACGTGGCAGAAAGAGAGAAAGAGTCATAGACTCGAGCCAAGATTAATAAGATTGGCATTTCTTATGTTGGGTCAACAACACTCTAAGGCAAAACTGGGCCTTAGAGCAGCTTTTTAACTGTGAGCACATGGTGGCAGGGAGACAGATAGCTGTCATTGTCAGTGGCACTGACTTGATTCATGCAAAGGCACAAATGGCTTCATTTACATGTAGCTTAATACCATCAGTGCAGATGCGAGTATATTAAATGGGGCCGGAATGTATCCATGATGTCATGAAAATGGCTGTGGCCCTGGAGGTCCACTTGAGCTTGAGGGTGGATGAAGTTCCACCAGAGTTGGTTCAGAGAATCTGGACAAGTCAATTAACTGACCTTCTCAAAGCTGACCCTCCTAAACTGCCTTAAAAGCAGGGTTCTATGACTTTTTAACTTCCAGGAAGCATTCATAACCTATCAAAGGAATGGCAGCCCAATAAATCTTAAGAAAGTGATGAGTGAGTGAGTGAGTGAGTGAGTGAGTGAGTGAGTGAATATGTGTGTAGTGTGGTATATGTGCGTGTGTATATGTGATGTGGTGTGTGTGTGTGTGTGTGTGTGGTGGTATGTGTGGGGGTGTATGGTATGTAGTATGATATATGTGTTCTGTATGTATGTCTGTGTGTGCACATTTGTGTGTGTGTTGTGTGTCTATGAGTATGGTGTAGTGTGTGTATATGTATGTGTGGTATGTGTGTGGGGGTTGGGGTTTGTGTGTATGTCTATGTGTGCACATTTGTGTGTATGTTGTATGTCTGTGTGTATGGTATCGTGTATGTATATGTATGTATGGTGTGCATGTGTGGGTTGGGGTTTATGTGTATGTCTGTGTGTATACATTTGTGTGTGTGTGTGTGGTGTGATGTGTGTGTGTATGGTGTGTATGTGTCTGCACATTTGTGTGTGGTGTGGTGTGCGTGTATATGGTGTAGTATTGTGTATGTGTGGTGTGTGAGTGTGGTATATGTGTTTATGGTGTAGTATATGTGCTTATGTAGTGTGGTGTATGTGTGTGGGGGGAGGTTGAGTACGTCTGTGAGTGAACATTTGTGTGCATGTGTAGTATTTGTGTCTGTGTGTGTATGTGCAGTGTGGTGTAAATATGTGGTATGTGTGTGTAGGGGGTGTATGGGGGGGTGAGCACACAGACCAGAGGTCACCCTTGGTGACTTTCCTCAGGATGATGTCCTTTAGGCCTTTGCTGATGCTTTGTTTTTTGAGAGGGATCCACTAGCCTGACACTTGCTGGTTTAGCTAGAGTGGCTAGCCAGTGAGCCCCAATGATCTGCCTGTCTCTGTCTTGCCAGCACTGGGATTACAGCATGTCACCATTCCTGGCTTTCTTATGTGGGTTCTAGTGATCCAGCTCAGGGTCTCACACCTGCAGGGGGACTTTACTGTCTGAGCTCTCTCCCCAGCCCGAGAAAGAGATTGTAAAGAGTAAAAGCAAATGTTGGGAAAGGTGGACTAAATTACTGCCACCTACCAATGATTTCCTTCACAAGGATGGGCTGAGAATAGTACTTGGGCTCACTAGCCCCAGCCGCGTTAATAGCCTTCACGCGTACAAAGATCTTCGCATCCGTGGGCAGACCATTGATGGTGAACTTGGTCTTGTCGATCAGGTCTGTGTTTGCAACTATCCAGTCCTCAGCTACAACCAGTCAAAGACAAAGACAAGAAGCGGGAATGGTGTTTAGTGAGAGAAGCCATCCCAGGCCATCACAACCAATTCTAACTTAGCATTTCATTCATACTTAGATCTTTTGGAAAGAACAGGGCCTGGACTAGACTCAGGTTATGACTATTTTAATACCTGAAAAATGGCCCCAAATGGCTAGCATAAACAACAGAAAGAATTAAATTAGACTCTGCCATTTCTGAAAATAAATAAATAAATAAATAAATAAAAGCTCTTACTTGGGAATCAAGCACCCTGAATAACAGTAACTGTTTCCAGTAATTTTGCACCAGTTTTACTCCAATGTGGTTCCATACTGCTTGAGATCATTTTTATATTTATGCATTGATAAGCTTTAAAGTTCAGAAAGACAGGGAATTGCCCTTCTTAGGAAAGAAAGGCATTCATCTTGCCACATCTTGTCCCTTTTTATTTACTGCCTGTTTTATTATCACGAAGCTTAATATGAACATAAAGGATCTGAGCCTATTCGTTTGCACTCGTGAAGAAAAGTCAATTCCATCTCCACAGGAGCGAGGAGGCTCATGAGCTGACTGATGTCTCCTGTGTTGGCACAACCTTCCTCTCTCAACCACAAACTGGATTTCCTTTTCAGCAACTGGTAGTGCTGTTAGAGCAACTCTTTTAACTGTGAGCACACACTGGCAGGGAGATAGGGAAGCCGTCATTCTTGGTGGCAATAACTTGATGCTATAACATCAAAAGACTTTAAACCCAGCATCCAGGACGGACAAGTATTTTGGCTTCTAAAAAGTCAGAAATAACCACTGGTGGAAAAAAAAAAAAAAGAAGTCTTGGAGCCAATGAGAAAGTCACCCTTTTCCCCTCAACTCTAGGGACTTCTGTGTGGAGGTCATAGGGAGGTCCTTCACGTAAGGTCATTGAACATTCCCAGGTATGGTTCAAAGAGTAAGAAAGTCCAAGAGCTTCATAGAATACGTTACCTGGTAGATCACAGGCAGTCTCCCCATTTTCATTAGACTGTTTTGCTGATGTACCTTTGAGAATCCGTCAATAAATTAATTAAAGACACCCACTCTCACACCAAAAGAACATTGTATCAGCAGTCCGCATTCTCTGTTAGTACAGTATGCAAGGTAGGGCAGAGATGTCTCTTCCAAGTAGTGACGCAAGAGACCAAACGTGTTAGGGGAGGAAGGGATTCTCCAGAGACACAGCTTATTCCCTAAGGCCTGTGCGTTTTGTCTCCAGGCACCTGCCCCAGAGAAGAAAAGGGCTAAGAAAAGAGAAGAGGAGAAAGGAGGCTGAGACACCTCCACAGGTGGGAAGAAGAGCTAGAAGGCAAAAGACCTTGAAGGAAAAGGAAGAGTCGCTTCTGGAGTCCAGAGGGAGCGGTACACAGCAAACGGTCTGTTCCTATCCGGTCCCCTAGGGTCCGTCATGCTCTCATGGCGGGGCTAACTCGTCAAAGTCTAGGAGGACACTTTAGCACTGTCATACCACGCAGGGCACCGCTGAGTCTTAAGACATCCTGGGAGTCAGCCGCCGCAGCCCAGGGAGCAGCCCTGCCTGGTTACTATGACAATGAACTCAAAAAAAAAAAAAAAAAAGGAAAAAAGAAAAACCTGGCCATTCCGGTGCCCCTGTAGTCCATGTGAAGGGACCACAGGATAGTTTGGGGCTTGTCCCAGTGGTTTGGAATGATGTACCTATTTTGGTACCAAGGAGATGAAGTGGGACAAGGAATCTAGAGTGACTGACCTTGGGAACCTCTTTCTCTCTCTCTCTCTCCCTCTCTCCCTCCAACCCTATCAGAACTATATAGGAGGTTTGGCATCTTGACAGCCAAAAGGGCATGTGGATGATAAAAATTACCCACAACTTTGAAAAAAAAGATACATCTTTCAACAAATGGTCTGTTTGCTAGTTATTGTGCTAGTTTCCTAGTGAAGACTCAGTGGATGGGAAAGTGAAACAGAGGTGAGCAATAATCCAGAAGAACAAAGGACAGATAAAAGAGAAATCAAGATGGGAGGGGAACAAAAATAGCCCATCTCCTCATGCCTGAGCTAAGCTAACTCAGGGGAACAGAAAGAAGGATGCCTGAGGGTCAGGGAGGGAATATGGAAGTTGTTTACTAGTGCGTGAGGTGTATTTTAAGAAAAGGATGAACTGGAATGAAGGAAGAAAAATAGGAATCAAACACTTCAGGCATTAAAAATAAAATAGAAAAGACAGAATGAAAATAAAAAATGCACACAACCTTATATAGAAGACGTCTTCTTATAGAATAAACCTGACATATCCAAAAGCATTAAACACTTGAGAAAATTAGTTCTGGAGAATAGCAGCCATTAAAAGAGAATGAAGAATCAGGCAGCCACATTGAGAAAACAAGGAAAGACAAGGAGAAAGATACGCGTTATGAAAGAGTTTCCATAGAAAGCTAATTCCGACATGTTATGTGGCAAGTATATACATAATGACCGTGTACATATACATATGTATATCCTCATATACATATATATCTACACAGACCACACACAGATGACGTAAAATACAGTTCGTTGTATTTTATCTAAGGTGGGTAACATCAAAATGACAGTCATCTATCATTTTGCTGTATCTTCTTACGTTTTAAACCTATCAGAAAGAAAAGAGTAAAGAATTTGCTCCGTTTCATTCACACACAGAAGGT
This sequence comes from Mus pahari, assembly GCF_900095145.1. NCBI lineage: Eukaryota > Metazoa > Chordata > Mammalia > Rodentia > Muridae > Mus > Mus pahari. The sequence goes on along the minus strand of NC_034598.1, from coordinate 86,332,487 downwards.
GGTTGTTCAGAGGCCTCATGACATATAAAGGTAAGAGATCCTGCTGGCTGGGCTGGCTGAAAAGCAGAACCCAGGATCACCCAGGATCACCCAGGATCACCCAGGATCACCCAGGACAGCGGGATGCCAATACGCCATACTCAGAAAGGCTGGAGGATTTTCTTGTTGAATAAGTCACAACACCCACTTCCCTGGCTGTGTTAACCCTGGGCCTTTTGCTTTTAACATCCCCCCCTCCTGTGCTGGTTTTGGATCAAGGGCCTTCAAGGAAGCTTGGAGAGAGCATATCAATGGGACTGAAGCTGAGTAAAGAGACCTGGAGGGGAGGCATGGGGTGCTTCATCCCTATCTGCACTTCCTCCCGAGTGGCAGCTGTCACTTCTGCCAGGGCCGCAGTGCACACTGGGATTTCAACAGTTCCTCTTCGGAAGTTTCTTGTCCATAGTGATTGTCCTCCGGGAACATCCATCAGTGTTTACATTCTTGATTCCCAAATGTATTGTTTCTTTGCTTCACAGGGAACTTCAGTGTGAAAGTTTGGGGTCCAAAGAATGGTTTTAGAGGTTGATTCTTGGCCTTTGTTTTGTGGGACCTCAGTAAGCTTCTTTGGGGAGCTGTTTGCCTACTATCAACCAGAAAGGAACCTGAGTCTAGAGCCAGGCTGTTTCTGTCTTATACCCCTACTGTCTACTGTCCCTTCCTTCCTTCCTTCCTTTCTTCCTTCCTTCCTTCCTTCCTTCCTTCCTTCCTTCCTTCCTTCCTTCCTTCCTTCCTTCCTCCCTTCCTTCCTTCCTTCCTTCNCCCCCACAATTTGGGATAGAACCCAGAGCCTACCACACTCTAGCAAATGCTCTACAAATGCTCTACAAATGAGCATTTCTTTTAGTCATGGCAAGCAGGAAATAAAAACACTAGGCAATGAGTGAACGTCACATCATTTGGTTTTGGTTTCCTGTGACATTTTCTTTCTCTTTTAGTTTAATCGGGGTGGGTGGGGGGGTCTTTGGACTCTCTTTCTCCTCCAAAATTTAATTTTCATTTTCTTAAGCCTTAAGATAAGTTACTGCCACATGCTGAATGCATCACTCTCTCTGGGATTTAATCCTATTTCCTTAAAATTAAGAGTTTATTTTTATTATTCCTCTCTTTAAGAAGGAAGGAAATGCTTGTTGGTTGGCTAAATACACAGTTTCTACTCCTGTGCTTGCCCATAAGTAGACTTCTATTGCTCAGTGGCATGCTGAAGCTGCACCCAATCTAGAAACAAATGTCCCCAAAATTTCGCCAAAAGACCATTGTCCTATGCCAGCACAGTGGTGATGCCGGACCTTACAGCCTAATGAAGTTGGTTTTTTTGTTGTTGTTGTTTTGTTTTTTTTCTGTTTTAGCATCTACATTTGTAGCATTGAATACTAGAGGAAATTTATATTCACCTACATCTTAGAAAGACGACCTTTGGCTTGGCGTCTTTTTCCACAAGAAAGTGATGATTTCCCAAGAAAGACAAAAGAAAGCGAGGCATGGCTCACCTAGCGCTGACGGTATTCACTGTAACATCTACGTGTACTTACTTCCTTCAAAGCAATACTCTAGCACATAGCCATCTAAACCTGCTGCACCAATCTGATCTGGGGGCCTCCACTTCATTGTCACAGACGAGTCAGTCACGGAGTCGACAGCCAGAAGAGTAGGCGGGCTGGTCACAGCTAAAAAGACGGAAGTCAGAAGAAGTAGCCATGAATATGGAGCCATGACAGGGCACCTGTGATAAGACAACTGGGACACCACTAACGAGACCTGTGGAAGCTCTGGGTCTTACCAGTACTCATTGAGAACGCCCGGAGCCTGGCCACATGTAAGCCAAATGTCTGATTGACAAGAGTCTTGGAAAGACTGTCACACTCTTTCTCCAGTGTGAAATGTTTGTATGAGAGGCTGGGCAGCCAAGGGGACTCAGAGAAATTAATTTCAAGGATCTAATGATCTAGAGTAATACTCCCATAGGCTTTTAATTTTAAATATTTATCATTTTAAATTATGTGTATATATGTGGGAGGGGGTTATGGACACGTACATGCAGGTGTCTGGCATTCAAAAGAATTGTCAGATCCCCCAGAGCTAGAGTTACAGACAACTGTGAGCTTGCCACACATGGACGCTGGGTCAGACTCAGGTTCTCAGCAAGAGCAATACCTGAGCCGTTTTCCAGCCCTTAGACTTGTACTTTTAAAGCACACTCTTGTACTGAATTTCCCATTTCTTTCTTTTTTGGGGGGGATGGGTGAAGACAGGGGTTTCTCTGTATAACAATGTTGGCTGTCCTGGAATTCACTTTGTAGACCAGGCTGGCCTTGAACTCTCAGAGACCCACATACCTCAATCTCCTAAATGCTGGCATTAAAGGTATGCACCACCATGCCCAACTGAATTTCCCATTTCTTAAGAAACACTTTAATACAGTAAAATAGTGGAGGCAGCTTATCTTTCATTTGCCTTCCCTGAACATTTTGTGGAAGTTTCCTAGATAAACTTAAGGTACAGTCATAAACTAAGATGCAGTTATAAAGCAAAGGGCTTCATTATCAAAAGTAGCTTGGTCTAGGATACTTTAGGAAGGAGAATGGACAGCAGTCACATGGCCTCAGCTACATGTTTAGAGCCAGGAGTGGCCATGGGAGCCACCCATAGCTCCCACTGGAGTTCTGGAAATGAACTCCAGGGCCTACATTCTGCAGACGGTCAACTTCTCCAAAGTCAGCCTGCAGTTCTTACAATATTGCCCTTAACCATGTCTGACTTCCCATCCCCCACCCCCCACCCCACCACTCTAAGAAGCTCTGGTCCAGCCCAGCTGAGACATCAGAGGGAAAGCTGCAACCGTCTGGGGCAGCAATGTCTCTGACAGAGGCATTTTCCTGGACTCACCCAAAGGAACAAAGGGCTTGGAGGGCATACTGGGCTTGGAGATGCCAATGGCATTGACTGCAAAGATGCGGACCTCATAGGCCACGCCTTCAATCATCTTCTTGGGCTCAAATGTTGTCTCTTTGCAGAGATCGAAATTCAGTCTCATCCACCTGGAGCTTTGTTTCTTTTTCCTCTCAATAAAGTATCCTGTAGGCGAGAAGAAGAGAGACTCGGGTTCCTTGTTTCTTGTCTCCACACTTAAACGTTATTAGACAGCAGTTCTTAAAATTTTGTACATTATAAGTAGACTGAGTGAAATAGCCAAATACATTCACACTGTAATGCACCTTTTTCCATTAGTTGTTAGAGGCCAGATGAAACAACTGTGAATTCTGTAAAATACAGATGAAATAATAGGAATAGAAAAAAATAAAGTTGTACTAGAAAAGGAAGAAAAATGAGTCAGAGGCACGCAGCTCCTAGCAACTTAGTCACTGTTGTCGAGCAATCAAGAGCCAAGAGCCCAGAAGATGCAGCAATGGAAATAAGAAGAGAAAAAAAGATTAGTTTTGTGTGTTTTATTTCTATCTATAGAAAAAAATCATTTCTCCATTAAGGAAGCAAATTATCCTAAGAATTTAATGATTAAAAACTCCTTTATGGGGCTGGTGAGATGGCTCAGCAGTTAAGAGTACCGACTGTTCTTCCAAAGGTCCTGAGTTCAAATCCCAGCAACCACATGGTGGCTCACAACCATCCATAAGAAAAATCTGATGCCCTCTTCTGGAGTGTCTGAAGACAGCTACAGTGTAAACACATATAATAAATAAATAAATAAATAAATAAATAAATAAATAAAACTCCTTTATGACACAACTTGTGGTGGTTTGGAGAATGGCCCCCATTAGCTCATATGTTTGAATGCTTAGTCAGTAGAACTGTTTGGGAAGGATTAGGAGGCATGGCCTCATTTGAGGAGATGCATCACTGGGAGTAGGCTTTGAAGTTTCAAAAGCTTATATCAGACCCAACTCCTGGCCTGCTGGCTACAGATCATGATTTAAAGTTCTCAGCCACTGCTCCAGTACCATACCTGTCTGCTTCCTAGTATGATGATGATGGACAAACCCTCTAAAATTGTAAGCAAGCCCCCAATTAAATGCTTGCTTTTGTAAGAGTTGCTTTGGTCATGGTGTCTCTTCAGAGCAATAGAACATTAACTAACACACAACCCTATGTAAGGTAGTTACTGACCAGAACAATGGGAGTTAGACTTGGAGCTTTCTCAGAATTAGTTATTGAGTGAAAAGAGTAAACAAGTGAGAAAAAGAGACTCTCAGGGGACATGCCATGGAGCTGTTCAAATCCCAAGGAATCACAAAACATCACAATAAATATCTCAATTTCAACAGCTATTTGAAGTCATTGTATATTAAGCACCATCTCTTCCTCTTCTTCCTTGCAGTACTAAGAGTTGAATCCAGAGCCTCCTGTATGCTATGCCAAGACTCTACAAAGTCAACAGACTTTTTCCTAGATTCAATTCACTGGCAGTAACCTGCGTTAATCAGTATGTGATTTACCTAAGATTGGAGACCCTCCATCATAGGCAGGAGGCTCCCAGTTCATAATGCACCAGTCATCTCCCACTTCCGTCACATTTGGTGCCACTGGAGGATCAGGGATATCTGTAGCAGACAGAACAGAAAAATGTTAATAGGAAAAGCAGGGGTTTGGGTGAAAGTCAGAACCTGGTACCAAGTTGTTGTTGTTGTTTTTCTGAAATACATTTAAAAACTAACCTGGACAAAAAGTCAATACAGGGTAAGTGTGTAGTGAGAATGGTTTCTTTAAAAACCCAGTTATATGAATATGTTTTTGTTTTAATCTCAGGTGTGGGATTAGAGGCTGCTTCACAACAGGCGATTATGATTTGCCTTATGCTCTGGTAGGGGAGTGACTTTTGCCTAGCTGCAGATTAGAACACTTAGAACTCTAGGAACCTTTTATGAGGTATATATAAATGCTAGAGCCCCCAAGAGGAACTGGGGCAGGCATTCTACCTGAGGAGGCTGTTGCTATTGCTGCTGCTGGTTCCTGTTGCTGCAGTTTGTCAAGTGATCTTAAGCAAAGAAGTGAGAATGAGAAACTGAATATTCTTATGATGAAGACTGCACTTGCCCCAAGGAGCTCAATAACTCCTAATCAACAAAAACTAGTCTAAAGAAATCTATGACACCTTTTCTCTATAACTTTCTCTCCTACCTAGTGTTGGGGGTTGGCAGGGCTTAGGGTACAGTAAGGATTGGAAGTGAGATATAAGAATCCAATAAAGTGGCCCTAAAAAATCATGCCTACATAAAGGGGAAGAGCTCAGTGAAAATCAACATAACAATATCTACAAATCCTTGAAAATTGTCACATTAAAGGACACATTCCACATGAAACCAGACACCCCTGTTCTTTACTCTGAAAGTAGTGCGAAGAAATTATCACCTAAATGTTAGATATAGTTTTTTTTTAATAACAAACTTAACTTCCAGCAGAGGGAAACCAAGGACTCATTATTGTTAATTTTATATCAAATAGAAGATTCAAGATGTTGATTGAAGGAATTCAACTCAGAATTGGCAAGACACTATGTTAGTGTATAGTTTTAAACTTTTGATAAAGTGACTAATTTGGGGTCGCTTTGAAATAATGGTTCCTCAAGGAAATCTGAAGTGAGAAGAGGGGTCCAGGAGAATCTGGAACACTAATAGTCAGGTAGACTCAAGTCACTGGGCTTTAGCTGAGCTAAAATGCATTTAGAAAGCTAAGGACCAATGCACATGGTTACTATCCCTCAAGATGGCTGATGCAGGAAATTAGCAATTGTGTTTCAGTGACCTTTAAATGGTGCCCCAAAAGCAACTACCCAGAGCTAGTGAGGTCATGGATCTCAGAGGAGAATCTGCTACTGGAATTTAACTAAATCAGTACAATTCTGCACTCTAACCACTTATCCTTATGCCCGGAAATAAGTTCTCACAATGCAGCAAAGAAAACCTCTCTTTGCAACTACCACAACTGTTCAAAATGCAGAAGATCATGGGATGCCCAGTACCAGTTGATACATCTACAACACAAGCCCAAAACCCAAGACTCTGGGAACATTGCAGAAGAGGGGATGGAAAGATTGTAAGAGCTGAAGGAGCAAGGCACCTGCTGTTAGATTGTGCTCCTAGAAAACAAGGAAGCCTCACTCATGATACCTCAATAATATGCAGCCTAAACAAGATCCAAACAAGAACAACACCAGTAAATGTGCTAACACAGAAGGGGGAAATCTCATGGTACTTCATCCATACATAAAGAACCACACAGGCGACTAAGAGGTGCTGAGAGTGGGAGAAATATCTTCCCCAGGGATGAGACCCCAAGTGGTTATCCAACACCAAGTTGTCAGTACTGAAACCATACAGGTTGTATTTCTACATACGTAGGTGTGTGTGTGTGTGTGTGTGTGTGTGTGTGTGTGTGTCCATAAATTTGAGAGGGAGTTATAGGGTGTGGGAGATGCTGGATGGAGGAAAAGAGGTAAAATATTGTAACTATATCTTTATTGTAAAAAAAAAGTTCTTAAAGATTTTGAAGGGCACCCAAAGGGATGACAACTTTGTAGAGGTATAACAAATAGTCCCAAACGCCCCTAACTGTTTAGTTTCTCCAGTGAGAAGTCCTCTAGATGAGAAAACAGAGGAGAAAAATAAGAGGAAGGAAGGTAACACAAAATAAAACAACAAAGGTAGAAAAAGAGAGATGCTGGTTGGTAAAATAAAGCTATGTGTGGTTTCCTCCTGTCAAAGTCCAAGAGACTTGTTCCCCTGGAGAACTTACCCACAACCTTAATCTTGATGCTTGCGTGTGCTTCTCCAGCCTCATTTTTCAGATTTATGTTGTACACACCAGAGTCATCTCTCTCTGCCACGTCAATGACCAGCGTGCTGCTGTCGGGGTAAGATTCTGCCCTGATCCGACCACTGCCCTCCATAATAGCCTGATAAGGAAGAAGCAAACACAATGTGATGGACTGACAAGAGTCACTTTAGAGTATCTGAGGATCCCAGCCAGGCAGGCCCGAGTGCCCAACCTGTACATTGTAGGTCAATCTACTCCATTTGCACAGGAGGGAACCCAGACTTCATGTGCTCAAGCCCACATTGCTGAGAGGCAGAGAGCCAGGGCTGGATTCAAAAGTCCTTTAACTAGAAGCTTTCCCAAAAGAAAGCCAGAGAACAGAAAAATACAAGGGTAGTGTCCTTTTGGGATGCCAACTAATATCAGAGACTCATGGATTTCATTTGCGCGGATGTCTTCAGAAAACGGGAACATGTTGAAAAGGCTGGGAGTGGGGGCACTCATCTTTAATCCCAGCACTCTGGCGGCAGATCTCTGTGATCTGCAAGTTCAAGGACAGCCAGAGCTACATAGTGAGCTCTTGTCTCCAAAAACAAGCAAGGCAAAAAACAAAAACAAAAACAAAAAAACATGGCAGTGGGTGAGCAGTGTTGGAAGATGGTGCCAGGATAATCTTCCACTCTGTTTAATATTAAGTTTCCATTTTTTTAAAGATGTATTTCATTTTATGTGTATGTTGTCTTGCCTGCATGTGTCTGTGCACCATGTCTATTCAGTGTTCCTGAGGGTGAGAAGACAGTGTCAGATCTCCCAGAGCTGGAGCCATAGAGGGTTGTTAGCAGCTATGTCGATGTTGGGAATGGACTCCCTGGGTCCTTTGCAAAAGCAACAAGTGCTCTGAACCACTGAGCCGACTCTCAGCCTCAAGTTTCCACTTCGGATAAGGATGTGGAAGGATGACTGATCCCAAGTGGCAGAGAAAAGCTGAGCTGGCTGCTGAACTCTCTGATTTTCTGCTGTGTTAAAATTTTAAACCACTGATCTCCTAAGCCAGGTGCTCACTGAATAGCCCTGACTGGTCTGGAACTTGTTGTGTAGACCAAACCAGCCTTGAGTTCCCAGAGATCCTCATGCTTCTGCCTCTAGAGTACTGGGAATAAAGGCACATGTCACCATACTGGCCCTAAAACCCCAGGGCTCAATCTGAGCAGCTTTCCACTCTAGTGCATGAACTCCTGCTTCCTTGGGCTTCTTGTATGGAAAAGCCCTAAATGGTCTTTAGGTTATGTCTGGGTGTTTGTCAGGCAAAGGCTCTATTTGTAAGACCCGCCACACACACACACACACACACACACACACACACACACACACACACACACACACACNCACACACCTGCCACCACCATTGGAATAGTCTCCCAAAGCAGTAAGCAAGGCAGTGTAGGATATCCTCACTTATTGTTATATTCTGAGCCATCACTTTTTATAACCTGGCCTGGTTCCAATGTCCAGAAAATAGCTGTTCACACAGTTTTGTTAATTTGGGGATTACTCTGTGTATGTGAGAATTTAAGTTGGGTTCCTGTGGTTCCATTTCTCTGCAGGTAAACGTCTTCAGTTCTGCCTTTAATCCCGCCCCCCCAGGAAGTCCCAGATTGTTTAAACCGAGATACTTTACCCCCCTTCCCTCCTCCCCACCCAGCCCCCATCTTCTGTTTTCTCCTGGTCTACAAGTCCCATCCAACAGCAGTGGCTTTCTAGGCCTCCCACACATTAATTAAGCTCATTCTCTGTCCTTGACCTTGGTGCTTGTCAGGGAGGGGAGTTTCTTACTGTCAGCCGCGGAGGCTTCCTTGGGTGACGTGACAGTCTGCCCAGTTACTATCACAATATGCTCTTGGGTTTTTCATTTTGTTTATTATTTTTGGGGGTGTGTGTATGTTAAAGACAGGGTCATTTTAGGTAACCTTGGCTGTCCTTGAATACTCCTATCTTCGTCAGTATAATTGTTATGGAACTGGACACCATGCCCGGTTTAGCATGTCCTGATATTCCACTGCACTTTTTACTATGCGAAGTGATTTCTCATTCCTTATTTTACTACTTTTCTCCCTTCCTGTCCCATGGCATCTGTGGAATATAAGGTAGGACTATGTTCTTAAGTCACAAAATCATGCTTAGCCAAATAAGTAGGTGGCTAGAAATATAAAAACAAATGATTAATAGACTCATGCAAAAATCTGCTTTTATTCTCTTTCAGAGGAATTATACCCATAACGAACTTTTTTTGGACTGTTTTTGTTTGTTCTCTCTCTCTCTCTCTCTGTGTGTGTGTGTATGTGCGTGTGTGTGTGTGTGTGTGTGTGTGTGTATGGTGTGTGTGTGTGTTTAGACAGGGTCTCACTCTTTGACTGTAGCTTTGACTTTCCCAGAACTCATTATGTAGACCAGGCTAACTTCCAGCGCACAGAGGTCTGCCTGGGTTTGTTTCCAGTGTTGGGATTAAAGGCATGTACTACTATGCCTGGCTATAGCATACACTTGATTTGTGCCTTTTCTCTGCACCTGAATCACAGGGTCAAGGGGGAAGGAGAGGGTCAGGTTATTTTGTTTGTTTGTTTTGGTTTTGGTTTTTCGAGACAGGGTTTCTCTGTATAGCCCTGGCTGTCCTGGAACTAACTTTGTAGACCAGGCTGGCCTTGAACTCAGAAATCCGCCTGCCTCTGCCTCCCGAGTGCTGGGATTAAAGGCGTGCGCCACCACACCCGGCTGAGAGGGTCAGGTTATGTGCACTCACATGCTTGTGTGTGTGTGGCGTTTATGCGTGAGTGTTGTGCTCAGAGCATGTCAGAGTGTGACAAACCTTATCTGCTCGGCTCCAGATGGCCTTGGGAGGTGGTTCCCCTGTGACCGGAATCTCCAGACGAAGCTTGCTTCCAGCAATCACTGTCACTGTGTTATCAGCATCCAGGCCATCCAGGATGATCTTGGGAGGGTCTGGAATAGTCAGCAGGGCTTTTGTTATCACACAGACATTTCCATGTGGTGTTTTGGCCAGTGATAAGTACTGGTAACAATCAGTTTTTAACCTGGGTAAATATATATATATATATATATATATATATGGCAGTTGGTGCTTGGCACCCTATAAAACTGCTTCTTGTCATATTTACAAATCAACTACTTATAATGAATGATAGCACTTGATGTATCTTTTAAGCCATATTGTTTTTCATGCATTAAGAGTCCGCGGTAAGCAAACAAGTGGTCAGCTGTAAATAATTCCTTCAACTACTCACCAATGACATGAACTTTGGCAGACAAAGGAACATTGTAGGCATCTGGTGTAAATACATATTCACCTTCATCTTCAATGAGAGCATTAGCTATGACTAACTTGTGGATTCTAAAGAAAGAAGAAACCGTAAGTCTAACACTGCGCAAGGGTGTAGAGTATACATGACCCAGACTGAAGAGACATCTGTCCCTTATCCTTCACTTACTTCATATAGGAGAGGGAGAAAGAAAGGGACAGGGTATGGAGGAGGTGTTACTGTATTTATTGACACAAGTCAGATGTGGTTTGGATTATATGAAGTATTTCTACAAATACAACCTGCTTATTATGTATGCAAGTATCCATTATTCTTTGTCATACCTTCAAAAAGAACAAAATATAGCATCTTAATAATGCTACTTTTAAATATAGAAGAAATCACAAAGGAAATAACTGACTTTGGCTACACACACCACAGAGTAATAGTTCTTAAATTTTTGGGCCATGGATCAGTGAGGATTGGATGGAGCCTATGGATCCTCTCATTGTAAAACGTCTGAAAAGTGTGCGGTTTAACGTTGGGAGGTGGTCCCGCATGCCTGTGATCTCAGCACTCAGGAGGCAGAGGTAGGCAGATCTCTGTGGGTTCAAGGTCATCCTGGTCTACAGAGTGAATTCTAGGACAGTCAGAACTGTTACACAGAGAAACCCTGTGTAGAAAAAAAATTTTTTTTAAAAAATATACAATTTGGGGATAGGGGTGAAGCTTAGTGTTAGCACATTAACTTAACACATGTGAGAGTCAATCCCCAGTACCACACATATAGACTGACATAGACACACATATGAAGAACATAGGATAGTATGAATGTGTGTTTTTATATACATGTAAAATTTCAAAGGATTTTTAATTCCCAGAAATCTATTCATGGTCTGTTATGAAAGTTAAAGTTCAATTTCTTGCCTTAAATCTTTGCTAGATATTAGGCAATTATGCTTTCCCATAATAAAACAAAAATAGAAGAAAGATCATGTGATAGTTGTTTTTATTAAAGGCTGACAATAATTATCGTGTCAAGATTTTATTTTATTTTTTAAAGATTTACTTTATTTTTATTGTATGTGTATGGGTATGTGTACCGTGTGCATGCAGTGCCTGTAGAGGCCAGAAGAGGGCAGGCATCAGATCCTTTGAAACTAGAATTAAGACAGTTGTGAGCCACCATGTGGGTGCTGGGAATTGAGTGCTGATCCTCTGAACAAGCAACCCGTGCCCTTAACCACTGGACCATTTCTCCAGTCCCATGAAATAAGGATCTTAATTGACAATTATTTGCATTCTGGAATCAGGCAATATGTGCTATAAAATAGAACAAGTGCCTGATAAACTATGCAGAGAAGTTTGGCATTATAATGAGCAGGGGAAGTGGCCACAGAACCAAGTATGCTCTTCCCAGCTACTTTCCTTTTACAGGTTAAAGCATCACGTCAACTCAATGTGTCCTATTTTCGAGGGTTTGGAATTATTCCTTATTACCTCAATTTCTGCAAAGTTAGATAAACAACTTGGTTTGGGCAAAGTAGAGCGGAACTTTAGGGTGGGTTTGCTGGGTCCCATCAGTCCAAACCTATGATCTCTCAATATCTTTTTTTTTAATATTTATTTATTTATTATATGTAAATACACTATAGCTGTCTTCAGACACTCCAGAAGAGGGCGTCAGATCTTGTTACAGATGGTTGTGAGCCACCATGTGGTTGCTGGGATTTGAACTCCGGACCTTCGGAAGAGCAGTCGAGTGCTCTTACCCACTGAGCCATCTCACCAGCCCCATGGTCTCTCCATATCTTATTGAACATTCGGGCCAGCTGGTAATCTGTCAGGTCTTGCACTAGAGCACACATAGTCACTCCTTTATCCACAGCTTTAGATGGTGCAGTTCATAGGTGTTGGCTGATAAGCCATGGCATGAGGTGGCGATAGAATATCTGGAACAGGACGTGATTTACAGCAAAGCATTCACCACTTCTTACTTGATGAGAGCTAGGCCATCTCCCTACTCTGCCAAGAGTCTGTGGATACCTCATTCAGGAAGTAGGAAAAGTGACTGTGGCTAATTCCTACGGACGGCCCACCTGGCTTGCTTACCTTCCCTTGTGAACAACCTTCAGACGCTCACCCTCCTGAACAGGGAGGCCATTTTTTGTCCATTTTCCTGGTACATTTTCAGAGATTTCACACTTCAAGCATACTTCTTTCCCAAGTTTTACCGTCTGATCAGTCAGAGGCGTTGTGATCTTTAGAGGTCTCACTGTAGAGATAAAGAGCATTATGGATCCACACCCAAACTCCAGACAAGCGACCATGGTAGCATTTCACAGTGCCCTGTCAGATCTTCTGTAATACATATATGCTCTGAAGTATACAACTTATTCCAGTGTAGAGGATGTAATTGAGCAGAACCTAGGGTAACACAAGTTCCATCATCTCAAATATACGTGATGATGGTTCTTCATCCATAGGATATGAACCACATCCATTCACATCTAAGGTTACAACTGTTCATCTGATTTCAAACAATCGCGTGATACTTAATGATGCCCTTAAAGCTTCAGACATCCCAACACCATCCCCACAAACAAATCTTAGGACCCTTTCAAGGTAAAGCACTGTATTTACCAACAATTTAACATGGGAAAAATACACGATACTGTTTTTTGTTCTTTTGAATGAGGTCTTTGTTTAGTTTGTTAAAAAGATTTATTTTTATTTTATATGAATGAGTGTTTACTTACATGTATGCATATACACCATGTGCATGCCTGGGGCCCATGGAGGGCAGAAGAAGGCATCAAACCCCTTGGAATTGGAGCTACAGAAGGTTGTGAGTCACCATGGGGGTATTCCAACTAAACCTGGGTCCTCTGTAAGAGCAGGGCATGTTCTTAACAGAGCCATTTCTCCACCCTTTATTTTGTTTTTAATGTATGATTAGCAGAGTCTTTTTGTTTTACTGTAGTACCCCATCTTATTTATTATGTAAACCTCATGGTTATTAATATACATGTTTGCGCAGCATAATAATTTTTAGAAATAGATACATTACATGAAGGTAGAACTGACTCTAATTACTTTAAATGGATATAAATGTCAGATAAAACCCTGCCTATGGTCAACACACATTTTTAAATTAAACCAAAGTGGACACGGTTCCATGATCATAAGAAACATGCCGGCATGGTTTTTTAAGTCTGTGATCATATGAAGTGCAGCTGGACCAACAGAGGCATAAGGAAGAAAGATGTCTACTCTGCATGTGTGAGCGACCATCGGGATCCTGACATTCAGCTATTTTAGTCCTTGTGGCGGCTGTGAATAGACTGTTTTTGAGAAATCATACTTTAAGAGGCTATTTGGACAAGAAAATTCATTCTCTTATGCTTTGGAAGCCTATCACCTGCAAAAAAGCTCTTCAACTCAGAGTTTTCAGCGGCACCCCTGGGCTTCAACGACCTTTGTACACCAAATGCAATTACAGGTTTCATGTTGAATGTTAAATCTTCATTTAATGACTTAAGCTTGATAGTGAGATATAGTTAAGCATTTGGCATATTTATGGCTTGGCACATAATTTTCTAGGTAACTTTTTTTGGGTAAGATTTATTTCTTGTTTGTACAGCATTCTGCTTGCATGTATGCCTACAGGCCAGAAGAGGGCACCCTTTCTCATTTTTTGATGGTTATGAGCCACTGAGTGGTTGCCAGGAATTGAACTCAGGACCTCCGGAAGAGCAACCAGTGCTCTTAACCGCTGAGCCATCTCTCCAGCCCAATGCTTTGCTATTAAGCCAAGTAGGTGATTCCTTTCTAAGAGACCTGAGTCCAATTCTACATATTTCAAAATGCCACAAGTAAAGGATCACGCAGATGGAGAATTTCCTAAAAGCGGAAGTTACTAAACACAATCTTATTTGTAAGCCAAAGTAGAAGACATCTACGAGAGCCATACTTACAGTCAACACTGAGTTTGGCAGATGATTGTCCCCCGGTTGTCATGACCGAGTACTCCGCACTGTCAGCCTTTGTTGCTCCTTCTATGATCAGTGTGTGTTTTTTGCCTTCAACTTTAATCTTGTATCTTGACTTTGGACCAGGGAAGATCTCTTCACCGTTCTTAAACCTGAATTAACATGGATTTACAGGGAGGAGGAGGAGGAGGTTCAGAGGGAAGAGGAAGGCTTTAAAGAATGGTAATGGGAGCTATAATCAAACTAAATCATATATATATATATATATATATATATATATATATATATATATATATGCTATATATGAAATATTTCACAAATAAATATAGCATATACATTTGTGAAAGCAAAAAAAAAAAGAAAAAAGAAAAAAAACCGAAAACCAAAAAAACCTTTAATTCCAGGAAATAAATGTTAGTTTACTGTTTGATTGCAGAGTCTTCAAGGCTCCTAACAGATCCCAGGTACACAGGAAGGATTTGTTAAAGAACAGGACTTCATTAACAGGTCTACTGGTAGATCCACCAGCTGACCCACAGTGTAACAAGCATCGTGTACAGGTCTCATTAAAAGAGCATGAGCGCCTGTTCTCCTTCAGTCAGAGGCAGTGCTAAGCGTCCATCTGGCTCCACTTCCGGTCTCACAACATAGTTTTAAGTTATCTGTGTTCTGGATTAGAATTAAAACTCTTTTTGCGTGCTGACGACTACAGGTTCCTGTTGTATCATTTGCTATGCTTCTCTTAATATCACATTTCATGTCACAATCTTAAATCTTCTAGTTTTTAATTTTGAGCTAACTCGAATGGAACATGCAATAGAAGGCTCTTCAGTTCCCACCACCTCAAGCTTTTGTTTGTTTAAGTGTGCGCACACGTGAATGTGTGTGAAATAGTCAACCAGGGCCTCACACAAGCTAATTACACCTTACCACTAAGCTATGCCCCCTGGGCATTTTTTTAATTTTTGAAAGAAGTTGGTGATTTTCAGCCTACTGTATCTTTCCAGGGAACTGAAAGAATAAAGTGATGAAAACTGAATCCTTAGGACAATAGTGGTGGACCCTGGGGCCTTGAACGTGCTAGGCAAGTGCTCTCACACTGGGTTACATTCCCAGCCACAATGAGGATTTAAATAGAAATCAGGGACATTATGTTTTCTCATGTTAGATACTAGTAAGGCCTGCTGCAAAGTTTAAGAACACTCCTGGTCTTTCCAGCCAAAAAGTCTTAGGGAACCTGTATGATCCATTTATCAGTAGTCCCTGCCTCCCTGTACATATCTGCATAGATTTCTAGGAGTTGGCTTTTCAGATCATAGTACATTTCTGCTTATCATCTCTGCTAGTACAAAAGAGGCTTTGATCGTTTCTATGTTTAGAAGCCTCGCCCATGTTGCATTCTATTCGTTATGAAGACGCTTTGTCTCTTAGGGACAGACAGGTTTCGGCAAAGCCATTTACCATTTTACATTGGCATCATCTTCAGACACCTCAACTTCCATCTCTACCCTCTCCCCACAGTAAGCATTCATGTCTTCCAGCTGCTTAGTCACCATAATTGGAGGCTCTAGTTGGAAAAAAGGAAATCAAAAATCATTAAAGTATCCAAAGCCAGTGTCTTGAACCCCAGTTTTTCCACAGAGGAAATGGAAGCAGTGGGAAAGAATCATCAATGAATTGCCCAGTGGGTAAACTGGAGGGGATATGCTCTATGTGTGTACATGGCAAAACAAATGACTAATGATGCTGGATCAGTTCCCTCCAGTTGTTTCAGAACTATTCGAATCAAATTATCAGCTTGGAGAGTACATAAAATGCACATCAAATATCCTGCCTTCATGGAGTAAGGTATCAGACAGTAGATAGTTTGGATGAAGGAGAATCTGTAAAGCTTGAAGCTTTTGATTTTGGCTCTTAGCCAAGGAGAGGGAATGGGGTTGTCTGTAATTGGAGGGCTTAATAAAGGAAATAAGGTCGACCTGGCTTTCTCTGACTATTCCAGGTGCTCTTCTGATGCCAGTGAATGATGCCCTCATCGTAATGAAGCTGCTTTCATTCAGCCAAGCAAGCAAAATGTGGATTATCCATCCATTAAAGTATGTTAGGTTTCAGAAGCTATAACTAAAATAAGCCATCTTGCAAAATAGTGTTTGCCTTAAAGTCAAAGCCACAAGGCAGCTTCATAAAGAGATATTTCTTTCTTTCCCCTCAGCTTCTCTTTTCTTCAACAAATCAGAAGACTAAGTAGGACTCAGGATACCTGCCATTGTAATGGACCTGCAATACTGAGCCAATCTAACAGGCAAGCCAAGGTTTCTAGAGAGGCGACTGCTTCTCCGGGCTGAAGGGGCTACCGTGCCTTTGGTTTGGGTCAGTGTCCCTGGGATGAGAGCCCTAGCCCCTTGATAATGCAAGAAAAGATTTCCTTTTACCTCTTACAAAGAGCTCAGTAGAACATTTCTCATCTCCAGCTGTCACATAGTACTCCGAATCATCTGTCAGTGAACAGTTATTAATAAACATGATTCTCTCGTTTCCTTTGTGCTCAAAGATATATCTGTTTTAAACAGGAAGGAGGCATAGTTTGAGATGTTGATTCTTTTTTACTTCACTAGTAAATTTGGCTTATAATTTGTTAATACTTGAGCATCAAGGATATAGCTGTGATCTCCTATTTATGTAGCATCTTTTATGTGTCCAATTAGCATCAAACTAAAGCTCATTTTTATTTTTGTGACATGTGGAAATATGTATATTGACACATACTATTTAATTTGTTATTCTTTTCTTTCATATAAGTTTTCAGTGTAAATGTAAAAAAATTATCATATAGTTATTTCTTAACCCACTTTGGGAAGATAGAGTTGGTTAAGTGTGTTAGAAAGATTTTTTTTAACTCCACAATTCTTCAAATAATTATGTATTAATTGTGTACTTTACAAAGTGGCAGATACATTATCTTATTCATTTACATATGTTTCCTTCATTCTTTAGTCCACGAACACAGGGTATTTTTGTTGGATGAATAAATGCTTGTGCAATTTAAGCAACAGCTAACCTTAATTGATAAGATCAACAACAAATATATAGTCTCTTAAATGAGTTTAAGTACTGGGCCTATTGTATGTATCACAGTTACTCTCTACTAAGAAAGCATTTTCCTTGCTGGAGAGATGGCTCAGCCGTTAAGAGCACTGACTGTTCCTCTAGAGGCCCTGGGCTTGATTCCCCGAACCTGCATGGCAGCTCAGAACCCTCTGGAACACAACCTCTGGCCTCCGTAGGCACCAACGGTACACAGACAGACATGCAAGGCAAAACATCGACCCAGATCAAATCAAATCCATTTTTTTTTTAAAAAAAAGAAAGTTTAGAAACAGAACACTAGAATCAAGGAGAGACAAAACTCTGATTGTGTCTTACACTAATCATGTGTGTGGTTTGTGGTGGAGCACAGGAGAGCATTCTCACAGCTGAGCCAAAAACCAAATTGGGGAAATCTCTCAAACTGAAGACTTTGAGAGCATTTTCTAGTAAGGCCAACCAAGAAAAGTCATGTCTGAGTAAGTCCAGATCGGCTTCAAGAGACTGTTGCACCAGACGTAAACACTAATCTATCACCTCAAAGTCAGGCTGTTTGGCTTGAGCCCATGGAAACGCTGGAGACCACTTCACTGTACTCTAGAAGTGACAGGTTTCTGGGATTAAAGACTGTGTCAATGTATATGTGGTACTTTCTAACTTAAAACAATATACTGGAACTGAAAATCTTCCAGGCGGAGGGGGATCTCCATGAAGTAGTTTCATAACAGACTAGCAATACCATCAGGTACCAGGGATCAGTTTGACTCCTTCCTTTGGAAGAGGGACAAGATGTAATAAAATACAGGCTTAGGTTTACCTTTCATTATCTGCCAAAAGCGCCCAAGTAGATATTCAGTCACTATCAAAAGCTCATGTTATTTTGGGGAAGCCAAACAAACAAAACAAAATAATAAAAACCTTCTATTTATGAGATGTGATTTTCATCTGGCATATCAAATGTATATTTCAAACATTTCCAAGTTTTATTATTTTGAATAGAGAGAAGTTTGGCAATGCTTTGAGATAATGACACGTAATATGTAGCGACACAAAATAATTGTGACTTGCTTGAAAAGCCTCAGAAAACAGGAGAGTTTCTCGTACACAGCACTATGACTTTTGGAATTCCAAAATCCATGAAAAGTGATGTCCACCCCTTCCTCTTCTCTCCATACAGGTTTACATTACAAACACACACAGGGGAGGAGACCACCACACAGACAGACGGACAGCCGGGACAGAGCATCATACACTGATGGATGACATGTGCCCAGAAAGTTCTTCGATTCCATAAAAGTTAAGTCAAATTATTATGTATTTATATTTTAACCAAACCTTTTAAAACCCACTTACTTTGTGCTGGGTCGAATCTCTTGGCCATTTTTAAACCATTTCACCTCCAGTTTGGGGTCTGCCAACTCCACGACAAATCTCACTTTGCCTCCTTTATCAACCTGATATGCAGGATCGAGAATTTTTGCAAATGCTGTAGATATAAACAAACAAACAATCAAACAAGCAAACAAACAAACAAAAATGTGAGAATGTGTATACACAAAGGCTACCAGTTTAAGTAGCTAATGTAGGCATGACAATCTAAGAACACAAAAAATGTCTCAGGGGAGAACAAGGTCAGAAGCCTTCCCAATTACTGTGTCTACTTCAGGGTTTTGTTGACATGCGGATGGAAAGATGGGTTAAAATTTGAAGAGAATTTATGTTGTTTTTTTTTTGTTTGTTTGTTTGTTTGTTTTTTGGTTTTTCGAGACAGGGTTTCTCTGTGTAGCCCTGGCTGTCCTGGAACTCACTTTGTAGACCAGGCTGGCCTCGAACTCAGAAATTCGCCTGCCTCTGCCTCCCAAGTGCTGGGATTAAAGGCGTGCGCCACCACGCCCGGCTTGAGAATTTATGTTTTTAAAAGAAGCACGAGAAAAATAGCACTGCTATTAATTTTAGGTTATGCCTATTTATTTTGTCTGTGCCTGCATGCATGTTGGGGATTGGTGTTGGAAGAGAACTTCGGGTGAGTGTGTTCTTGCCTTTCGCCATGTGGGTTCCAGGATTTGAACTTAAAAGTGTTAGATTTGGCAGCAAATGCCTTTACTCTTATCAGCTTATGTTCGCTTTCTCTCATTTTAAAGAGAGAGAGAAAAAAATAATATTAGATTTCTATCTGGTTAGCTAGCACATGAATTCAGAACTCAGTGTTTAGAAAGGCCAGTGCAGTACAGCGGTTGTCAGCTGGCTCTCCACTTTAGTGGATGCTTCTGGAATCCTGAAGTGGGAGATGTGAATCAGCAGGGATAGCTGAGTTGTACAAATAAAGCCGAAGATAGGGCCTCCCAAGGGCCAGTTCTCCGGCCACCAATTAAGAGTGACATTTAGAAGAGAGGATCAGACTTTTAAAACATCACAATGGGAGTTTTTAATTCCATCTGAACATGAAGCGAGGTTTACTATCACTCTGACATATACAATTGAAACTGGACAATGGCCCAGCACAGAAAAGTTGGAAGAACTATTAGCTAACTTGAAATATATGCCTTTCTTCCTTTTTTCCCCTATCTCCAACTTTTTGTTTCAAATCATAGGCAAGGGGACCCACCCTGGAAACCTTATTGGGGGTGAGACGCAAATTCTTGGGACCCAGTCAAAAGGGTGGAAGTGTCTGGTAGAAAACAGACAGACGCTTGTCTGAAGAAGAACCAAGAGCTAGAGAGTGAGGGAGATACGAGCCTGGATAAATGGAGGTTTGGAGAGGTTCCTAGAGGCCACGGGGATACAGTCTTTGCTTCCTGTGTGACATCTACGGTACTATAACTGTGCTGACCCCGAGCGTGAGGAGCCATGCACGTACTACCAACACAACCAAAGACTACGCCATATGAATTTAAAGTGGATGAAAGGAACCATAAACTCCTGCAGGCCTGTGAAGCTCATCCCAGACTGGTTGAGTTAATAGGGTGAGACCAGAGATATACACAGTACTAGGTAGCCCCGCCTCTGCCACGCCCTCAGGTGTGCTTAGGTGGCCCCGCCCCCGCCACACCCTCAGGTGAGCTTACCTGCACTCTTCTTTTCCACCCTGCGCATGCGCTTGAGCCGCTTAAGCATGCCACGCAAGTCGGTGATGCCATACTGGAAAGCGATCTTCTCGTACTCGTTGGGGTTGGCGTTTTTCAGGAGCTCCCACACGTCTATCTCGGGTTCCTCCTCCTGTTGCTTCACCTCCCTAGCCCGGAAGAACAGTCATCTAGTTTAGAAACTATCCTGGCACTGGCCGGGCAGTGGTGGCGCACGCCTTTAATCCTAGCACTCGGGAGGCAGAGGCAGGTGGATTTCTGAGTTGGAGGCCAGCCTGGTCTACAGAGTGAGTTCCAGGACAGCCAGGGCTACACAGAGAAACCCTGTCTCAAAAGACCAGTGATGCTAAAAGTTCTGCTTGGAGCTACCAACTGAGTCGACTTGATGTCTTGGGAAACTTACGGAGAGTAGAAGATCAAATATGTACCTTTACTTTTCCAGTTTAAAAACGCAATTGTGGGAGGAGCAGAGACATCAGGACGAATCCTGAGATAATTCCCTTTCCGTCTTTAAAGTCCGATCACATTTGATCTTTGCCAAAAGGTCAAGAAGTCATTGAAAGTGAGATTCTTCAGAAACTTAGAAATAGATCTCACCCTACATGCGGGTAGTGGATTCAGTTTGAAAAGTGGATTAAGAATTAAGATTTAAGTCAGGGGGTAGTGGCAGAAGCCTTTAATCCTAGCAGAGGCAGGCAGATCTCTGAGATCAAGGCCAGCCTGGTCTACAGAGAAAGTTGCAGGACAGCCATGGCTACACAGAGAAACCCTATCTCGAAAAACAAACCAAAACAAAGAACTAAGATTTAAAATTGGTCTCTGGGTGGTAAAAAAAAATCCCATTCTATATATTTTGGTGTGAACATAATCCAGACAGTATTTCAAACCTTTAGATTTTTCTAATACTTGTTCTGTTACATTAATATATGACCCCCAAATCTTCATCACTGACCAGAGAATGTATAGGCCACAAAGAGGAGTTTGTGACTACACCAGTTCAGGGGCAGAGAGGCAGGTAGGTCTCTGTGAATTTGGGGATAGACTGGTCAACATAGGGAGTTTCAGGCTAGCTGCAACTACATAGTAAGATTCTGTTCAAAAAGAAAAAAAAAGACTCTCCCCAATTTCAAAACTATAAAATAAAACGAAAACTCAGAAGTGAGATTTTAATTAAATGACTTTAGTATACTTTTAACTGATTTTTCTTGGAATCTAAATAGTCCTGATCATTTTGTTTAAGGTTAATTGGCTTTTTTAAAAAATTAGGTTAGTTTGAAAAAGTTACAGTTATAACTTACTGTGACTAAGACTGGCCTTGATGTGGTTTTATGGAAAACTGGTCAATAAATTGTAGACATTAGTGTGAAACTATGTTGATGGAAACAATGGGTTACGTTGCTTTATCATAGCAATTATACTCATTTCTGAATTTCCTCTTAAAATTCATATGCTGTCAGAGAAGGAAATATACTCGCAACCTAGAACTTAGGGGAACCTAGGCAAGGATAATGTCTAAAGACCCAATTCCATTTTACCTTGCCAGGCCTTCCCACCCAAGGTAGAAAATGATGCTCATCTAGGGCGGGAAAGCTGGGAGAGGTCTTTGGTCCGCCATCTCAATGGCAATGGCTAGCCAATACCGTTAAGGAAATGTGCCTAGGGGCTGGAGAAATGACTGCAGCTAAGAGCACACAGCTGATCTTGCAAAAGTTCTAAATCTGGTTCCCAGCACCCACGCTGAGAAGCTCACAACTAGCTCCAAGGAATCCAATACCCTCTTCTGGTCTCCGCAAGCAGTCATATACCTAGGGACACCCCCGCCCCAAATTCTTTAAAAGTCTTTCTTCAAAAGGAAAAAGAAAAAGAAAACCTGTCTTAAAAACTTCAAGACACAGCTGAGCATGGTGAAACACACCTCCAATCCCAGCACTTAGGGAGGCAGAGGCAGATGGAACACTGAGTTCAAGGCCAGACTGGACTACATAGCAAATCTCAGGTCACCTAGGGCTACAGAGCAAGACTGTGTCTCAAAAAACAAATGAGAAATAAGCATCCTTTTCATCTCCCTGAAATGAAAATATGCCCGGTGTTCACATACAGAAGTCGAAAAACTAAAAACCATCCTTAGGTTGGAACATTGCTAATAATTTTCCAGATGCACCAACTTTACACACAGAAAGTGGCCTTCATTCCAAGGTCATCTTTTAAAGTATTTTAAACTGGGGGCTGTAGAGATGGCTCCGTCATTAAGACTGTTCTTTCAGATGACGTGAGTTCTCAGTTCTTAGCACCCAGGTAGAGTTGATCACAACAGTAACTCCTGCCCCAAAGGACCTGAAACCCTCTTTGGTTTCCATGGTCACCCACATACATGACTTGGCACTTGCTCAAACAGACACAAATAATTAAAGGTAATGAAAATAAATATTAAAAGTATTTTAAATTTGGAGAGCTATAGTTAAAGTGTGTAAGTACACGTGTGTATGTCTTCTGTGAGTTGTCTCCTTAATCTGCTAAGGCTTTCCAGCCCATTCCAGACTAAATATATCCACCCAAACTTTAGAATTATTTTATACTTAGATTATATTAAATCTGGAGATTTTATTTAAAACTTTATTTATTTTATGTATATGAGTACACTGTTGCTGTCTTCAAACACATCAGAAGAGGGCATCAGGTCCCATTACAGATGGTTGTGAGCTGGGAATTGAATTCAGGACTTCTGGAAGAGCTGTCAGTTCTCTTAACCACTGAGCCATCTCCAGCCCTGGAGATTTTGTTAAATCTGTTATTTTAATCAAGGGGAATTATGTCATGTGTATTTTGATTTACATATTTTATATTACATTTGGTGGAGAAATATAAAGATATAAAAGTCTATATAATTTATTCTGTTCTAGGTTTGCTTTTAACATGGCTCATGTAGTCCAGGCTGGCCTTGACTTTATGATGTAGCCAAGGATAACCTTAAACTTCTGAACCTCCTGCTCTCACCTCCTGAGTGTTGTGATTACAGGTGTGGACCACCATGCCCAGTTTATGTGGTGTTGATAATCGAACCCACGGCCTTTTAGACACCAGGCAAACACTCTCCCCCCTAAGTTACACCCCCAATATTTATTATAATTTAAATAACTACAAGAGACACAATGAAACAATAAGACCTACTAGGTTCACGAGGTGAATATTTGCAGAGGAACCAGTAAAAAACGCTTACCGTTCCCTAGAGTAGACTCACAGTCCATCATCCTCTCCATCTTCTACTGAAGTGTGAGGAGATGTACTTTTCCACTGTGCTCCTTATCAAAGTCTGTAGGTGGACATTGATGACCGCCTTTTTCTTCTTTTTCTATCACTTTATTGCATCCCCCAATTTAAACAGAAGCATTTATTTTGGAGGGATAGGAGGTCAAAGCCGTCTTTTGCAGCGGTGTATTTACTTATCATGGTGGCTGCTCAGGACGCTGTGTGGTTAACTGAAGTACAGCGGGGAGAGAAATCCAGGTTCTGGATTCCTTTGCATCATTGGGATAGACCTGTATAGCGTTGGTTGTACTTTTCTCTACATGAAAAATTTCTATAAACTGATTGTCCTAGTGATCCGCAAAAAGGTTTATAGAAATTTTATGTAGAATACGGCTTCTAAGTATTTATAAAGGTCTAATCCCATAATGAAATACTGCCCCAAAGATTAGTCCTGATTCATCTAGTGTATATTGAAATAAGCTGGCTTTCATATGCAAAGGGAGAACTTTCTGTACACAGGATACTGGCTCTACTATTTATTGCAATAGAGCTTTTACTACATACTTCCGGAGAAGTACAAAGGGTAATCATGTGTCATGACCACAATGAGAGCACATGCAATCACAACTTAGTAAGAAACACACCCCTTCTGCGGTTATAATGGTGGGTTAGTACACGTACATTAAACGAACACAGTCTTATGTGAACAATCCAATGAGCCTGAGCCTTAATAAAAGGGTATAATGGAAATGAGAACTGGAGACATAGCTGCTGCCCTTCTTCCTAAGACTGGTATTCCCCCTTAATTATTTGGGCTATATAATTTGATTCCTCTTTCTTCCCCATGCAAATTGGTAGAAACAGCCTGTTATGTTTTCCTTCCCTTTTCCTTTTTAAATCAAACCATGGCACTAGATTTACAGTAGCATATCCTGATTGTACTCATTTGTGTGTGCATGCACACATTTGTGTGACTGTGTGTTTATATGCATGTGTGCTCATGTATGCATACATGTATGTGTGCATGTGTATATGCATGTGTATGAGTTCATATATCCATGCCTGTATGTGGATTTATGAATAAGAGTGTGTGTGTGTGTGTGTGTGTGTGCGCGCGCGCGCTTCTCACTTGAGACTGACACTCCACATACTGATGCTATAAATGTACTTTGGGAATTAATTATTATTAGTTAAGCTAATGGTTGAAATATCAAAATGATATTTTGATATCACTACGTGCATGGATGAATATTTATCACTAATTAGTAAATTACACAGATTAATGTTTCCATTTTTTAACTGTATGTTGGTGACTCTGATTAAAACCTTCATTCCATTAACTTATGAACACAAGCCCAGTTTCTTTTTAAAGACTTTATAATTTTTGAAGAGCATTTGTACTGTTCCTCTAATGTCAAAAAGGGAACTAAAATTATTTTTTAAGATAAATCTGAAAAGCTGAATGAAAACTGATGTCAAAATTATAAATATTATTAAGACTAATAAGTTTACTGTCTTCTCACAAATTTGTTAGATAAAATATAGTCCCTGTAAATAACATTTTCCCTTTTGTTTTTTTTCACTATAGAAAATGTCTTATAGCTGCAAATAACACTGTATAATATAGTCTATTATATAATGTTCTATGTGTACATATAAGGACAAAAACCTTATAACATGGTTATATGCTGAATATCCATATGGCTATCCTAGATGTTCTATTACACACGACGACACTGGCAAGGATCTATGAGTGATAACTTTATTTCTACCTACTACAATGTTCCATTACTTCTAAAATGAGCATCTGGAGGATGGCATTTTAAAGATCTCTGGAATAAGGGTGCATCTTGTAATCAACACTGTGTCATAATAAAATACCTAAGCAAAAAATCATTCCTCTAGGTCGTGTCTAATGAAATATCAATCAGCATGTCTTTAAATCAATAATGTCTTAATATGAGCCATAAATAATATATCAAAGTGAATCTGCTTATTGCAAAGGCCACACCACCCAAAATGTGTAATTGTCATCTTCAGTCAACTGTCAAAAAAATCAAAGGCAGAACAAACGCTGTATTTATCCAGTCACGGAAGAGAAAAGGACGTAGTCTTGGCTGTTTCTGGGCATTTAAGCCTTATGTCTCAGTTATCAAATTTCCTCACCCTTGACTAACAAAATACATGAAAACTCATCAAACACAAAGGCAGAAAGTTTAGGAAGCACCAAGGCACCAAGTTAGTATGCACTTGTTGCTCTCTCTCTCTCCCTCTTAGTTGGCTGTTATGTTCTATAAGCGAAATGCATATTAAGAAATGACAATTTTTTTTTTTTTTGAAAAGCATTCAGCTGAAACTGACTTCTCTAGGTGGGTCTAAAAGATCCAGACCACAGCGCCTCCCCGCGCCATTTGGTTCTCACCTACGTTTCAGGAGACCACTAAAGTCAAGTTCCCCTGCATCCTCTTGACCTTCTCCACTGTCATTAACAAAAGAAAAGGGTTTAATGCAGGCACAGAGACACGTCGTCCCCCCCTGAAATGAACACTCTACTTGGAATGTATATGCAATCTTGGACCGGCACACAAGGACTAAATCAACACAAACTATTTCTTTTCACACAAGAGACATTGTACGTTTTTGGAGTACATCCTTGTGGAAAAGGAGACATCAGGAGCTTGTGTTACTGAATGGTTGTAGAACATACAATGTATATTGCATATATGTGACACTGCTTGGATTTGTGTTAAGAACCAGATAACACAAATGCACTGAAGCCAAGCAACGCAAAGTACTTTGTTTTTGCAAGTTGGGGGCTCTGGAAAGAAAGCTGTGTAAAAAGCAAAGGACTTTAGCTGATCCCTGTTATCCACAGACGGCAGAGATTGGCTTGAAGGACAAAGGGTAAGGGCACAGCCTTATGTCTAAAGGTATCCTCTATGCCCATGAATAGATGAATCAGATAAGCGATACCCACCGGGCTTACAAATGGAGCTACTCACTGTAGCGCTCTCTAGAAGATGCATTGCTTTAGACCGCTCTGTGCAGTAGGTTATTTATGTTTTTCTTGCTAGTACCTTTTAAAGTGAAGTTTTCAAAGAAAAAATGTTCTCTCTTGAGTTGCTAATGAACTCTTTCTTAGGATCTGCCCAAGGCACAGTCCTATGGAGAAACGCATCTTACATCAGGCCAGCAGCCGCTGTCCTGACTTGCTAAGAAGCCACGGTGCTGGCATTTAAACTGCTCTATGCATGTACTCACTCACATGGTTAATTTTTAATGGAGATTTTGTTCCCTGCTCTTTGCAGATGTTAGTTGTAGTTTCTAAGAAAAGAATCTGTGGGTTTAAAGACAGTGTGTCTAACATGTAAGTCTTAAGAAACTAAACCGGACTAACACGCTTTCAGGTTCTCTATTGGCAGATGGCTGAGTACTTTTTTTTTAAGTAAACACATTTCTATGGTTTCAAAGCACAAAACAGTAATTTCAAAGCACAAAAACAGCTCCCTCTCTTAAGACATGCCTGCATGTGCTGTGAACGTGCTTAGACCAGTTTATTGCTTATTACAGAGTGTTGTGGGGGGATGGCAGTAAGAGGATTTGAAAGTCTGAGGATCTTTTTTTTCCAAGTTAAAAAATATCATCAATTGATTGGGTAATTTCAAAAGTCACTAAACATCGTATTTCTGGATATTTTAGGCAGGAAGTATGCCTTTTTTTTTTTTTTTTAGTATGCCTTTTTTAATCAGACAAAATCATTACTTTATAGTAAGGGATCACATATTTTATTTTCTAGGATAACTTTTCTTATTCAACAAAATGGTGTATAGAGTCAGTTTTAAGAAGAACAAAACACCTGTCCTCATTCGAAAAATGTATATTATGGTATCTTCAAGCACAGACGGCAGCATGGTGATGAGGAACAGGAAGCTGCATTTCTCAGAGGCCAGCAAAAAATATATATATATATATCATTTTTTTCTTTCTTGCCCCCCCCCCCCCCCCCCCCGATCTTTCAGTCTTGGTAGCTGGAAAAATTAATTAAATGGGTATCTGCTGAAGAAGATCCTTTCTTCAGCATTCTTAACACCAGAAGATCTAGCAGTTATTATTTCAGATAATCTAATAGTCTACAGTATTAACTTTACTAAGTAGCTTCTTAATTGTAATTGGGGTGGGGCACTTGGTTTCGTAGCTCCATACTTGATGAAAAGAAATAGAAATGGAAGTTTCCAGCTCTGAGTTTGCCGGTGTTGTACGAAGTGTTTCTTTCTTTCTGTGTCTCTTTTGGCCATTTGGTGGCAAACAAGGTGATGAAGGATGAAGTCACTGCTCAGTAGATGGATAATCTAAGATAACCAGGAGATCTGCAAAATGGAGTTAGCACTCTAACAAGAATTTCCCCAAGAAATTACCAGTATAAGGTTGGTTGGGTATTAAGCTCACAGCTTTTGTAAAATAGTTACATTTAAATACATGACACATTTGGCTGCAGTGACATGGACTTTTGAGTTATAGGAGAGCTACCTGGAGTCCCACTATGAGATTACCTTCTTTTGAAGGCAGATCTGATGTCAATGTTTGGAGTAGTCCCAGTAGATTCTTTGGAAAGAAAAAAAAACAATACAGTGAATGACAGTTAAGAAGGCAATTTTGTATTTGGTTCTCTCATAGACTGTGGAGATTTCTCCAGATAGAAAAGCATCAGATGAAAGGAGACGCTGTCCTCCTGGGTGGCCGAGCTACTGGGACATCGCCATTGCTTGTTCTCTAAATGAACAGCCAACAGGGAGACTTCAGAGGCAACTTGTCATTCTGCCTGCATGCCTGCCCACTACTTCAGAAAGAACTTTTAAAATGCATCTACTTGATCTTTCCGGATAGAGATTTTTGTTCGGTCATGCAGGGAAGTCCAAATATCAGAATTCTAAAAAATTTTTCCAGGAGACTCTTAGACATGCCTGGCTGGAGGGGTGCAGCCCTGTTGGGTACTTGAGGTCCTTACAGTGAGGGACCCGTGATCATTTTGTATCTGCTTGACATCTGACATCTTGCAGGATGAGAACTTCATGCCCTTTCCAGGTCATTAGCATAGCTTCCTTTCCTTTCCTTTCCTTTCCTTTCCTTTCCTTTCCTTTCCTTTCCTTTCCTTTCCTTTCCTTTCCTTTCCTTTCCTTTCCTTTCCTTTCCT
>NC_034598.1:86301719-86303536 GCF_900095145.1 Mus pahari | reverse complement strand
GCTTTGCCTCCCCTCCCCTCCCTCCCTTCTCCCTCTCTCTTTCTCTTCTTCCTTCCCTCTCCCTCTCTTTCTCTCTCTCCCTCCCTTCCCTTTCTATCTGTCCCTCCTTCTACCTTCTGTTCTTTTTCTTCCTTCCTTCTTGACTTCCTCCCTCAATCTGTCTTCTTCTCTCCCTCCCTCCCTCCATACCTACTTTTCCTTCTTCCTTCCTTCCTCCCTCCCTTCCTTCCTTTGTTCCTTTATTCTCATTTTTTTTTTAGAGACAATTTTATTCCATAGATCTATCTGGTCTGGAACTTACTCTGTAAATCAGGCTGGCCTCAAGCTTGCATTAGTCTTCCTGACTCTGTCGCTTAGTGGTCCAGGCACGTTTCACCCCCAGCCTGTCTACATAATTTCCTGGAAGAGTTCTTCTTAATAGGAGGACAAAGCTCTCCTCCTCCTACTTTTTCAATCTGTCTAAGCAGTGCTTGACTGCAGGAAACACTTCTGTGTGCCTGCCTTTCTGCTCTGTGCACTGAGCCGAGCCATGACTGACTCCCTGTACACGAGCCATGACTGACTCCCTGTACACACACACTCAAGTAGGACAGGGTGTGGTCTGTGGAGTCTTCATAGTCCTTGTTACCCTGCTCCAGAGGGATCCAAGTTGAAAGGCAGTGCTCATGACTAACGACACCACTGCAAATGTGGAACGGACAGTAGGTTCTAGAGAAAATGACTGCTTCCTAAACTCAGTTCCGTTCATGTAAAGCATCCCGTTTAAAACAATACCTGCTTTGTTTCCTTTGTGTGGCCAAATCACACTCGTGTGAACTCATCCTAAATTCATGATTGTTGCTGGTAAGCAGATTTTCTACTTGCATGTTTATAAAAGGGGAGGTTTCATTCAACCTCAATGTACCCTAACATTTATCCATATTGTGTTTTCTTTGGGCAGTACACAGAACTCATGGGCTGAGAATTTCTGTTATGTGACATTTAGTTACTAGAAGAAAACATCTCTGGCCTGGCATCCGGACATCCTTGTGTAGACTTATCATCAAACCTCAGTGGAAAAGGGGGGCCCAAGCAACAGATAAAATCATTAGAAAAACAGCATCACCCTTCTCTGGGGGGGGTGTGTCTGAAGGAACAGCAATAGCACAAGACAACACTGCTTCATTGGGCTTGCTAAATACAACGCAATCAGAAAAACATAATCTTAAACACAATTAAGTAAACTAAATAAGGCAAACCCAAACCCGAGAGCATTACAGACATCTCATCCCTTCCCGTCTTGTAAAAACTCACATTATCCAGGTAAGACAGCCCTCTTACCATGTACTTCGAGATCAAATGAACAGCTGTCAAATTTATCCTTGTAGGTGACCTCACACCTATAATTTCCTGCGTAGTTCTCTTTGGCCTTGATGATCTGCATCTCGAATGTGTATACCTGCAACACCAAGCAGCCAAACTTAGACTGGCCTACCTTAATACATTTCTCAGTAGTGGTATAAAGATGGGACTATTATCTATATCCAGGACATGAAGGGTGAATGTGCCCAACAGCTTCTAGACACGGCAAGACAGTTGCAACAGTGTGTAGACATAAGACTGAAATCTCTCAAAACTAAACTTGTGTCATATAGCTATTTCCTCCGGGTTGGACCTGATCGTTGCCATTTTGAATTAGGGTAGCTGTGAATCGCCAGCACAAGCCAATCACAAGATGAAGCCGCCTTCTTCTTCTTCTTCTTCTTCTTCTTCTTCTTCTTCTTCTTCTTCTTCTTCTTCTTCTTCTTCTTCTTCTTCTTCTTCTTCTTCTTCTTCTT
>NC_034598.1:86286078-86301694 GCF_900095145.1 Mus pahari | reverse complement strand
TTCTTCTTCTTCTTCTTCTTCTTCTTCTTCTTCTTCTTCTTCTTCTTCTTCTTCTTCTTCTTCTTCTTCTTCTTTCTTTTTCCTGTTTTGCTTTTATTTTCTTTTTATTTTTTATTGGATATTTTATTTATTTAAGATGATGCCTTCTTAAAATTCCCTCATGGAGGGAATGGGGAGACTCACAAAGCTTGTAAAACCTGTAAGGTTCACAAGGCCCCTCCCTGTGGTTACACAACCAGTAAACAGTTCCCGAGGGAGAGGGCAATATGCAGCGGTGATGCTGTCCGTTAAGTTGGAAGAGTTAGGTGATATAGCTTTCATGAATCATTGCCCACACTGGGGCAAGGCTTTTCATGATGTAGCTCCTGATTTTCTCATGATGTTGTAGCTAACACCTTGTCATGCTCCTAGAAATAACCCCAGTGGATTCAATGGTTCACCAAGTCGGACTTGGACGGGATCTTTTCTTTGAGGACGTTGTCTTTGATGTCAACGTCTGATATCTGGGGGGGGGGGGTGAATGGAAATGTATTCCTTGGGGGGAAAAAATCATGCAGGAGCCTGAAATATCTTTCTACCCTGACAGAAGGGATGAGCCAGGGGTTCAGGACCATACCCGAGTTTGCCTCTCAAAGGTCTCCTTCAGCTGCAGGTGCTTCCCGGCTTTGCTGGCCAGATCCATCCATTTCCCCTTGAACCATTTGACAGTGGGTTTTCTAAGAAGATCTTCAGCCCTAACTTTGGCTACAAAGGTGATGTTTGCACCTAGAGAAAAAGCACAAAGGATTTAATCTGGGATTTAGAAGCTGCTATTTGTCTTGCATTTGGCTGAAAGGAGTTGATGCAGGTCTTCTCTGTACAGAGCAGGGCTTACGGGTTCACAATGGCACGATGGAGCACCAGGCTTCTGGGGGCAAGTATCCTTGACGTCTCAGGAAAGACCATCTGATCCACTTTGGAAGTGTGTGTGTGTGTGTGTGTGTGTGTGTGTGTGTGTGTGCATATATGTATGCATGTATGTCTGTCTCTATAATTTTTACTAAGTAATATATATAACATAAAATAATATATACTCAGTAACACACACACACACACACACACACACACAATTTCACTGAGAATTGAACCCTGAAGCTTGTGCATGCTAGACAACTGCTTGACTATAGCCCCAGTCCACTTGAAAATTTTGAATCAGAAAAGAAGGAATGAAGAAATGGGTGGAATGAAATCTTTATATGTGGACTTGCATTTATGTGGAATAAAAAAAAAGAAATACAGATCTGTATTATTCAAGAGGACAGGATGCCTGTAATTACAGGGTTGTGACTGTGGTAAACAGTGAAGTGACAATGGAGTCACTGATTAGGCCCTAGGGACATCAGAAGCACCTTGGCCAGTGGCCCAGTATCTCAGTATCTTACAAGAACATACAAGGAGCCAACATTTCTGCTTGTACACTAGGCTTGAGGAAGCTCCTCAGCTCTCTCCTATCTCTGTGCTCTGTTTATTTCCTTCACAGCATGTGACCATGTGGTTATCTGTTTGGTTAACTCCTGTCTATTCCTGTTTTTAGTCTATAATTTATGTGGATTCACATGGTATACTGTCTCTGGGACAACCTGATAGGTATGTAATGAACATTTCTGAATAAAAATTTCCACATCTGTAACATCTTTCTGGCCAGCTTCCCTTTTCTCACACTGAATAGCTCACCTAGTGCATGTACAGAGGTGTGGCCACCCCAAGCACCTTCTGGAGTGAGTCCTGTCTTGGTGACAGCAGACACCACTCTTAGAGTTCAGGGACAGGTTTC
Source organism: Mus pahari (assembly GCF_900095145.1). Classification (NCBI taxonomy): domain Eukaryota; kingdom Metazoa; phylum Chordata; class Mammalia; order Rodentia; family Muridae; genus Mus; species Mus pahari. The sequence continues at coordinate 86,299,881 of NC_034598.1, read as the reverse complement.
CTTACTTAATTCTCACTTTACACAAGAAGAAACTGAGGTGTAACGAGGCCAAATGTTCTGCCCCACTAGCAAGAAACAGAACCAACACATTAGACCCACTCAGGTTGGCTCTAGGGTCCAGATACTGAGCTTCTTTTTGCTAAGAATTACTACAATAACTACCAGCCATCTTCCAGGGTTATAAAATACATTGAATAGAATTTGTGTACAATAGACTATTGCTAAATCCTAACAAGGAATACTGATAGTACAACAGGTGTGCACCTCAGAAATGTTATGCTAATCAAAAGAATCCAAATGTAGCAGGCCATGTGCATAATTATTCCATTTGTATAAAATAAACAGGGTAGGTTTTCCTTGGTGGGGTAGTGCAGGGGCGGGGGGGGGGGAAGACTAGGATTAGGGAGTGGGGGAGGGAGTGTGGAGTAATGGGATGCTAGATCTCCTGGGGGTACTGAAAATATTTTGGGATGGCATGAATATGGAGAATGTTCTCATGGTTACAGAAGTCTCACATTAAAGTGACTTACTTTGTGATATGTGGAAACGGGGAGGATTCCAGGCCAATACTCACCAACTTTCACCGAACCAGTTTGAGGTTTTTCAACAAACAGGGTGGACAGCTGGGAGTTAGCATTCTGTTTGTCCTGCTCCTCCCCGCCAGCAGGTGACTCACCAAGGGACCATTCTGGAGAGGAAAGGAAGGCAAGGGTCATTTCAGGGCCAGGGGCTCCTCAGGCTCACTTACCTGTTTGCGGTTCTCCTTCATGCTGAGTCTTGGTCTTGTTCAATAAACCTAGATAAAATGACAGCATTCCCTTGTCCCCGCCAACCACCAGTGGAGAGGGTCAGATTCTCATTCTTACAGGAAGGGTCTTCCACGGGCAGACAAAGGAACATTTTCTAATTCCTGGAATAGTAAAACTTGGTAGGTACATTGTTCACTGTTCTTGGTATTCTCCCTGTTCCCCACTATCTAGACAGAGGCAGTGAAATTCACACAGCAATGGAGGTGTCACTCCTGATGGCTGACTCTAAGGCCAAATCCATACAACAGAATCTGGAGGAACCAAAGAGTGGGTCACTTTAGAGGTAAACTGCCCCTAGGTCAGAGAACCAAGCCTGGCTTCCCACTTCTAGGTTCCCTGCTGTGCTCAGTGGGAAATTACATAGAGGAGAGTAAGTTACAGGGTCATGACCTGCAGGGACAGATGTAAAGAACAATGAATGGAATTGCCCTGTAAGGAAGAAAAGTACAAAACCCAAACCAAACAAACCAAAAAGGAGAGAGAGAGGAGAAGAAACCGGTCGGAGCTTCCCCATAAAGAGAGACAAGCTGAAAGAGAAGCTTGTTTTGTGTTTTCTAGTCTGCAAGAAAATGCAAAGTCGACAGGGGCCAGCAGTTAACTCCAGTGGGGGAGTGTGGAGGGTAGGTAGCCGGGGGACTGTGGTGACATTCCTTCTAGGAGCCAAGTGCAGGCAGAGTTCCATTGTTGGAACTTGATAACTCAGGGGGAGGGGGGCAGCGGGGGACGCACATGTCAACAACTCCGTACTTGTTCATGGTTCACAAAAAGAAGGGAAGTCCACATTTAATCGTTTTAGTTTTTCCTGTGTCAGTCATGCTCAGCGCTAAGAATTCTTACTCATGATGAGGTTAAGCTAGGTAGTCACTTGCTTATGCATTCTTAATTCCCGAGCTAAGGTTAAAGTTGACTGTGTTTGTGATGCTATTGCTAGTAGTGAGTGGTGGTCATCTGTGTAAGGGATATAAAGACAAGACGTTTTCTTGGTGTGCCACCTCTATATGTGCAGTGCCCATGCCACTGACGGGTTCTTCAGCAGCCAGTGATGGGACCAGATTATTAAATGAATGAATGATCAAATAACTTTAGAATCATAGTTACAGCCCATAGTACGTGTTTGAAAATGTTTCTAACGATTATACTTACAACTATACACAAATGTAGATTATAACTTCCCACATCCCAGGAGTGGAAGACTGATCTCTGGTTATTTGCTGAATGTTAAAAATGACATTATGATATATCAAATATGTCTGTGGAATACGTGGCTGGATTCTTGAATGTTGTGCATTGTATCATGCAAAGTTAATTGTCTCTCAACATATTAGTTTTCTTACACAGGGAGGTGGGGGAATGTAACGAAAGGTTGCTGTAAATGCTACAAACTGAATAAAACAGGGATTAGAATCAACACAGCCCCAGGAAGGAGTCATTAGTGCTTGTATAAGCTCGGGGTCCCGGTGCCTTGTCGAGTCGTGCTTGCTCACCTGAATCTTTTCTCTCCAGGGCCCGACTACCCAAACCTGAAAGGAAAACATGATTTGGAAGATGCAGGAGAGGAGAGGAAGGAGGAAAGTGGGTGGCTGCAACCTTCTGGGGGCACCCCCCAAACCCTATCTCTTTGTGTTTTAGAGGAAAGAAACTACAAGTTGGCTTGCGTGGACTCCCAACTGTGAAAGACTCTGTTAAGAATCTGCCCTCTTTAAGACAATAATACAATTTTTAAAATATAAATAAGGGGGTATATAGATGAAAATGAATGATAAACATTTTCATCCCTAAAATCATCTTATCCAAGATTTTCTTTCTTTCTTTCTTTCTTTCTTTCTTTCTTTCTTTCTTTCTTTCTTTCTTTCTTTCTTTCTTTCTTTCTTTCTTTCTTTCTTTCTTTCTTTGTCTCTCTCTCTTTCTCCCTTTCTTCCTTCTCTCTCTTTCTCTATTCCTTCCTTCCTTCCTCCCTCTCTCTTTCTCCCTTCCTTCCCCTCTCTCTTTCTCTCCCTTCCTTCCTTCCTCCCTCCCTCCCTCCCTCCCCCTCCTTCCCTCTCTCCCTTCCTTCCTCTCTTTCTTCCTCTCTTTCTTCCTTCCTCTGTCTTTTTCTTCCTTCCTTCCTCCTTCCTTCCTTCCTTTCTTCCTTCCTTCCTTCCTTCCTTCCTTCCTTCCTTCCTTCCTTCCTTCCTCTCTTTCTTCCTTCCTTCTTCCTTTCTTCCTTCTCTCTCTCTCTCTCTCTCTCTCTCTCTCTCTTTCTTTCTTTCTTTCATTACAGTGTCACCATGTGACTCAGGCTGGTCTTGAACTCACTCTGTAGCCCATGCTGGTCTGGCCTTAAGATCCTCCTGGCTCAAGTCTTCCCAGTACTGGGATCACGGGTATGCACCACCACACCTGGCTAGAAAATTTTCCCTTTCAGGAGTTTCACACGGAAATCATCATTAAAGCCAATGTCTCCCCTCTTGCTCCCCCGAGTCTTTGCTGCTACCATAGGTCAATGAATTAATGAGTTCAGAGTTGGGCCGGGGAATCATCCTAACCTGGGGGCAGGGCACTCGGCGGAGAGACCTCATCTTCCTCTGAAACAAGAAAGGAGAGGAAAAGGTCAGGGAGGGAAGAGCTTCATCCAAGTAACCTGGGGAAGAGGCGTCTGGAAAAGAAGAGATAGGCTGCACAGAGCGTTTTCAACTGCAGAGTGAAGAACCATGGGAGACTTCGCACCTGCCTGTAACCCCAACCAAACAGAAGGAGAACACAAAAACCGGTGCGAGAGCTGGATAATTCAAATGAAAAACGTAGATTTTTTTTTTTTTTAAATGGAACTATGCCAGAGTTTTTGTGACTGTAAGTCAGTGGGAAAATTATGGAGGGGGTTTCCAAGTTGTTTTTTTTTTTTTTTATTTCATAGCTGAAATCAATGGCAGACGTTATTCATATATCATATTCATTTAGACCCTGACACACAAGCTTTTAGGGTCTATTTGAGAGCTTGTTTCCACCCAGCGAACCCCAGAGCTTCCAGTCTGTATGTAAGAAACCAAAATTCAAGTTGATGAATATAAATTAATCCATTTTATTAAGTTTAGTGATCTTCATCTTCATAACTTCACAGCCATTTCCCTAAGATTGTATTTGTCCTTCCAGTACTACGTGACTCAAAAATTACTCATGCAAATTTATAAATCCTCAAATGTGTTGTGTAGTACTTAAATGCTCAGAGGCACACTGAAGTGTGCCCCTCTCCAACATATCTGTATAGCAACATGCATGCTTTGCATGCTTAAAGAGGCAGCTGCTAGTATTGGAAGCTCTGACCCTTCCTTCCCAAAGCATGCAGGCTTGGGTTTGAATAAATAATATACATTGTACACTTTTCAAAATAGGACCTCAGAGGACCTTAGATGACCTCACACATAATATACAGAAGATCCACGCACACAGAATGTTTACTCCAAGCAGTTTAAAAATTACTGAAAAGGTGGGCTTTGGTGTGATCGACTCAAATATTTACAACAAATACTATTTTAGTGACTCTACATTACTTTCAACCAAGGATAAATCTTACAATTTCTTTAAACAAAATATTATAACATAGTCATAGAGACACCCTAGTGTTTATCACTTCAAAGCTCAGGAGGAGAGTCACCTGGGTATAAAACTTGGTCTTGCTCAGTGGAAGACTTTAAGTGATCGGAGAGGGTTGGAAAATGATGTACTGAACATTTACATTTTATTGTGTTGGTTTTTTTCATGTTCACTGGTACCCATGTGGAAGCCCTTGGTGAGTCCAGGTGCACCAGGAGTGGACATGAGACAATGCACCTCTTAAACTCTTTCCCCTCTGGAATTCTCTTCCCCAAATTCTCTTCCCCTGGAATACTCGTTAGCATTCCAAAAACTGCACATCGATAGCTACCTCTGAGCTATAAGAAGAGAGCTGGCCTGGAACTCACGAGCCTTTAGCTAGAAGGCCTTCTCCCTCAGCCTCCTGAGACCCGGGCTTACTAGTCCTCATCTCTATGATGGACCCTGGATGTTGAAAATCTGACCTTAAACTCTCAAATGCTGGTCTGGTTGAGCTCAATTGAATTGGGTGAAAAAGAAAACTTTAACTTTTATCTTACCTACCATGAAAGGCAGATTCTGTTGCTAGGAAGAAACTATGTGAACCTTTTAGGTTCTGTGACATTCAATGCCATTTATATGAGAGAATCAAAAAAAAAAAAAAGACAAAAGAAACACTGTAATATGGAAGTCACACTACCGTTCTCTCTCCTTGAAAGTGATGATCTTGATGAAAATTCCATTTCCTATTTGGTTTGCTAGAATACAACGTATTTGAAGATAGAATCTACGGGCAGCAGGCTGTGTCCCCTAGTTGCACAGAAGGGCAATCTAACAAAGCAGACCTTGATTAGCACTAGGTTATGGGAAAATAGCAGTTGTAGAGTTATGACAATGCTGGCTAGCCAACTGAAATTTCCCAGGAAGAGGTCAGAGGAGAGGATTCAATCACACTCACAACCTAGGGTCTCAGTGAGGTGCACATGAGTCCTCCGGGTTGTATGTAATCCTGCTGTCAATCACGGCCATCCCAGAGCCTGGAGGACACAGTTTCAACCTTTCAGGCTTTGTTGGGCATACAATTATTTCTACCAGGATGTCCTTGAACTCAAAGTGATCCACCTTGCTTTTGCCTCCCAAGTGCAGAGTTTGAAGGTGAGTGAGTGCCACTGTGCTAGGCTTCCTGGAGTTGACTATAAATTGCCTGTTAATATAAAAAGTCACGGGCAATGTAAACCTCCAAGAAATGTTGAGGCTTTAGAATGAAGATGGAAAGCATATAAAATATACATGGTTCATAACAGACATCAACTACATACTGATATGTCTTGTCTGATTTAGGCAAATTCATGAATGTTTCAAGTAGGGCAATCATGTCCAGAATCACAACAGCAACAATAAAATATTGGAAGACAGCAATAGCAGCTAACATTAATTCATCATATTTTAGGTCACTTGACTAACTTACACTGTTTAAAACATCATATACCTTTACATTTGATGCTTACAAAAAAAATCAGTATTCATCTTATCACAAATATGTATATTTAATACATTTTCCCCCTCCAAACCTATTAGGTCAATGTTATATCTTCTAATAGGTGAATTGGAAAATACAATGACGCTAGTTTCTTAGCAAAGTCCATTTTCGTGAAGCTATGGTATTAGATGCCTATGGTAATTTGAATAGGAGTGCTTGGTCCATAGGGAGTGGCATTATTAGGAGGTGTGGCCTTGCTGGAGTAGGTGTGGCCTTGCTGGAGGAAGTGTGTCAGTGTGGGGGTGGGTTTTGAAGTCTCATATTATGTTCAAGCTATCCCCAGTGTGGTACACAGTCTCCTTCAGCTGCCTGTGGATCAAGATATAGAACTCTCGGCTCCTCCAGCACCATGTCTGTTTGCAAGCTTCCAAGTTTCCCCACCATGATGATAATGGACTAAACCTCTGAAACTGTAAGCCAGCCCTAATTAAATGGTTTCCTTTATAAGGGCTGCTGTGTCTCTTCACAGCAATTAAACCATTACTAAAACAATATCTAAAGGTAAATTGCTTAAATACATTTAAACAAGTGAGTAAAAAGCATCGGGGTGTTGTTATTGTAGGCATAAAAAAACCCAAATGAAGAAAATGAGTTAATGGTTCTTTAAAGAAATTGCATCTGTCAGGAGAGTAGCTTGGAATATCTGCTGACTCATTTCCTCATGTGCCAGTCACAATCGTGCCAGAAGGAAAGACTTCTACTTAAGCTATTCCAGAGATTTATTTTTTTTATGACAGCTTAATGTTAATTCCTGGGAAAGGTAAATACATTTTTATTTTCTTTACAACTACAAAAAGCAAGCATTTTTCTGGAAAAAAAATCAAAAGGAACAGTAATTATTTTAACCAAGCTTCCTGTTTTATATGTGTGTGTAACACACACAAACTGAACTAATAGGATATTTAAAACATTTTTGGATATAGGGTCTTACTTCTTAGCCCTGGTTGGCCTGGAACCCAGTTTTCCTACTTCAGCCCCTCAAGTGCTAGGTTTATAGGTGTGCACCACTGTGATTAACTCAGGAACTCCTAATTCGTTTGAAGAAGTTGGCAGATATAGCTAACATCCCAGTTATAAGGTTAATGTGAAGACCAAGCAACTCTCCTTGACTACAAAAAAGGAATTTCTTTCCCCAGAAAAATTTGAAGTTGTCCCAGAATAATTTAGTCAAAATTAATCTTTTAAATTTTTTTCTTTGTTTTCAGTGTTATCTGTATGGATGATATGCCTGAACCTTGTGTAAGCAGTGCAGCAGGACAGCAAAATATTGTTAATAGGGATAGCCTTAGAACTTAATTATCGAATATATTTTAACTGTTCAGAGGATGAGAGGACATAGTAATAAAAGATAGCAGGGTAAGTTCAGAACTAATTTCCATATTTGGAAGCTTTGAGCAAGTTGTTCTGTATTACCCTTATCAACTGTCTGTCTGCAGCTTGCCCAGCAAGTGAGAAATAGGAATAAAACTTTATCCAAATGGACACTGTTGGTATGGTCAGTGGGCGAGCCAGTGTGGAAATTCAACTGTTGATTCACTCGGCAAGTACTTATTGGGAGGTTGTCATGTGAGCCTCCGTGACAGATGCCACCAGGAACGGAGATGAGGAGACCAAAGAGGTGTTAAGACACCGGGCCTGACCATCGAAAGGCAAGCAGCTGGTTAGGGAAAGGGGTCAACCATTAATACGTGACTAACTAGAGACAACCGTAAATGACGGAGGCAACGGGTCCAAGAAAAATCAGGAGGGAGACCAAAAGGTGGAAATGAGCCAGATGGTCAGGGGCAAGCTGTCAAATGACTGAAACCAGAGTTGGAGAGTTTAAAAAAAAAATGTTTTTAAAAGACCAAGAGTAGGATGGAGCAAATGGAGGAAGACTTGCTAGTTAACACTGGAGGGAGGTGTGCAGCGTGCAGTCCCTGTTAGCCTACAGGCTGTTCCTTGCTTATTGCTCGGTATTTTCTTTGAAATCTTCCTTGTCCTGGATGCAGATGGGCAGTAGTCAAAGAAGACGGAGAATAAAATCAAACCATTTCCTTGGCTTCCTCATTTAAGCATGAGTACCACTTTTTATAGGAAACCAACTTGCTTGCCAAGTGTGAAGAGTAACTCTTTAAAAACAAAAATAAAAACAAAGCAGGTAGTTTGTGAACCTGGGCATGTGACTGTAGGTAGTCACATCTTCAACTTCTATAAACACAAGAAGAAGAAAAGTGCTACGAAATGAAGAGATTCCATCATCTGGACTTATTCTTTTATTACACTTGTTTTCTGTAAAGGACTGTCTGGCAACTGGTTGCTTTTAGTTTAAAGAAAATGTATTTAAGCATACAAATAGAGGAGGATGAGCTTTGCAGGCTAAGGCTCAAGCCCAGGCTTTGTTTAAACCATGACAGCTTGCCTGTCTGGCATTACATCATCTGCTCTGTTGGTTCAACCTTACAGGTCAGTCCAAGCACCTTTCCAAATTAGGAAGCAGAGGTATACTCCGTTGGTCTTGTTGAGAATAATGTTACAGTAACTTCAGCCAGGACGTTCAAATCGCCTTGAACACATATCATGGAAAGATTTCCAGGAGTTTGCACTGTCTGCATTCTGTAAGAAAATAGCCTTGAATTATGGCCAGGTAGCCAGGATTAGCATCCATGGTACTGTCCATGGGCACTCCTGAAGGTCAGGACGAAGTGCAATGTGCTAACACTGTGGGTTCATTTACAAGAGAGTAAGTTCAAATTATCTGAAGAGAAGCCAGTGTACTGAAAGAAAGGAAGATGTTGCTAATGCGTAGGAAACAAATACACAATTAACAAGCTTTGAGGTGCGTTCAGGAAAGAAAAGATTCTTATTGTACTCAGAAAACAATCATTCTGAAATTTAAACCATATTCTTCATTACTCAAATAAATGTTAACAAAAAAATGATGATGCAAACGTATAAAAGTGCCCATCAATTTCCAAGAAAATTTCTCTCCATGGGAAGCTATTACTCCTTAGTCTGAAAGAGATGACCCGCGATGACGACTTCAGCCACAGGGAATCAGAGAAATACACGTTAACGACTATTTCCTTTCCAAAACTGTACTATCTCCTCAGAGTGCAGAACTCGTGGGTCAATATCACGCCGATAAGTGCATGTTCAATTCAGTAAGCAGCTGCACGATGTCGATTGAGTGTTTGAAATGTCGGGTGTCTAAAATCAGCATACCTCCAGGAGTATGCACTCAAGAGTCGTTAAGTCTTCACGGTTGCCAGTGAAACCTGAACTAGTTCACGTAGGACTCAAAGCCCGGCAAGCCTCTTTGAAACATCTAGATAAATCAGCTGATTTTCGCAACCAAAACAAACCAGGATCAAACGGCTTTTCTCTGATGTTCAGTGGGACTCAGAAATGACCAACTCACCAAGCGCTGGCTTCTCCCTGACTGGATGTGACATTGTTTTGTGGTGACTTTCCTTTGTTTGGAAACGTGTGTGACAGCCACACACCAGAGCATCATTTGGTTATGCTGACTGGATCTTGCAAACGAGAAGAACGGGAAACCACACAGATGAAAGCTAATGTGGAGGAAATGTCGTGGGTCACATGGCGTCCCCGGAAGGACCCCTTCCTGTTCTGGCTTTGATGAATTCAGTCTAGCTCTCCCTCCCTCCCACTCACCTTTTGCTGGAGCGGTTCCCGCCTCTTTCTCTTTATTTGGTTCTGTGTGGAAAGTACAAGCACATCTTTAAAAGTGTCTTACAGCACTTGATTAGGTGATGAGTGGAGGGAGAGGGAGAGAATAAATGATTATGTTAATGATGCTACAGAGTCATTACGCTGCATATTAATTGGGAGTTTGGGAATTGTAGTTCAGACTCTAACCTTTAATCAAACCAGTTAATAAATGTGATCGTTTTAAATGTCTATGCAAAACCATGCAATACACATTTTGTTAAAAATACACTTAACCCAGGACCAGGTGTGGCAGCACACTCTTTTAATCCCAGCACCCAGAAGTCGGAGGTAGGGGATCTCTGTGAGTTCAAGGATAGTCTGCTCTACAAACTGCAAACTTTAGGAGAGCCAGGGCTACAGAGTCCCTGTCTCCCACCAAAGAAAGAAACGAAAGAAACAAAACAAAACAAGACAAAACAAAACCACACACACACAGCTGACTCTACCAGGTCCGTATACCCTGAAGGTCACTTCGTTTTAGGGGTCAGTCAGGGACATTTTAAGGAACATTGACCCATGTAAAGGGTCCCAATACCTTAGCTTCTGGCTGTTACAACGAGGTATAAAACAGTTGTGAGATGTTTGCAGTTTCAATTTTTTTTTAAAATTTATTTATTTATTTATTTATTTTTGTGGGCACAGGGATCTTCTGGATTGGGTTGGGTGGTAATAAATGTGTTATGAGGGCAGTGAGGTCAGATCTGGTCAGTTGATGTCATCTGCCTTGTATTTCTTTCTGTTCAGAATCACATGAGTTTGGAGATAAGAAGGTAGAGTGTGTAAGGAAATAATTGTTAGGGCTGGAGGGATGGCTCAGCAGACCTTGCTGTTCAAACAAACATGAGGGCCTGCGCTTGGATCCCAGCACCTATGTCAGGTGGCCGACATCGCCCGTAACTGTGTCCCTCCTCTGGCCTCTGCCGCACCCAGATACATGTACATGTACATTCACACAGATACCCACATACAAATACATCTGTAAACATTAAAGTGGGCTGGAGAGATGGCTCAGCCGGTAAGAGCACTGACTGCTCTTCCAAAAGTCCTGAGTTCAAATCCCAGCAACCACATGGTGGCTCACAACCACTCATAATGAGATCTGACACCTTCTCCTGGTACATCTGAAGTCAGCTACAGTGTACTTATGTACAATAATAAAGAAATCTTTGGCCCGGAGCAAGCAGGGACTGAGAGAACAGGGCTGACTGGAGCGACCAGAGGTCCTAAAATTCAATTCCCAACAACCACATGAAAGTTCACAACCATTTGTACAGCTACAATGTACTCACATACATAAAATAAATAAATAAATCTTTAAAAAAAATTAAAGTACCACGGCTTCTATGATGAAATGTTTTCTATGCTTTGATTGTTGGTGGTGGTGGTGGAGGTGGTGGTCGTGTGTGTGTGTGTGTGTGTGTGTGTGTGTGTGTGTGTGTGTTTTATTTTGAGGAGTAGTTTGCAAGGGTGAAGGGTGGATATGAGGGGATAGGGAGATGAGCGGGACTGGGGTGTATGATGAGAAACGCATAAAGAATCATTTAAAGTTAAAAAATTAAAAAGGTAAGACATAAATCATTAAAGTAACTGTTTTAACCATAGCTGGGCATGGTGGGCAATGTGTGCCACACGGTAATTCTATTGAACCAAAAGGGCATGAGTTCAAGACTAGCCTGAGATACAGGAGACCCTGTTTCAAACAAACAAGCAAAAACCAGAAAACCAAACAAAAACCATTAAATACCGTGACAAGCATGAGTTCTTTTCTCCATGCCCTGTCTGTCTGTCTGTCTGTCTGTCTGTCTGTCTGTCTGTCTGTCTGTCAGTCTGTCTCCATAGCTAGTGAGCCAGATCTTAGCTGAGGACTATCTCAGTGGAGTTTGAGGGGAGGCATTTTAGCTATGGTAGCTCAATAGTGTATAATAAATACGAAATATGGCACTATAAAAGAAACATAATTTATAGTGGCCTAGCACAATATCTGACCTCTAGCAGAAGGGAAAGGCTTATATTTCATGGCCTCTGGGTTCTCAGTGTGCTCAGGACGGGCCAAAGCAAGCTTTACATACAAGAAATAAACAGCACGGAAGAAGAAGAAGGAGATCCTAAGAAAAATGTCACAAGTCTCCAGAGGCTTCAAGATGGACATCTGAAAACGGGAGCTTGCCCATTTGACCTCCTAGGGGCACCGAGCCCAGTTCAGTCACTTGGAAAGCCAGCAGTATTCCTTGCTGCTTAAGGTTTTCAGTTAGGCTGGTGTTCCTAGCTAGACAAAGAGTCTTCTATGAGCTGCTTGAGTCTCCAATCTGCCCTCTGACAAACTATCTCCAGGACGGAAAGGCTGAATAATCCTCTCATAAATTTCTAGCAGAGAGAGAGAGAGAGAGAGAGAGAGAGAGAGAGAGAGAGAGAGAGAGAAAGAGAGAGATGCGGTAGGGGGAGGGGGACTAGAAAATGAAGCCTTATTCAGTTCTACTTTGACTTGAGCAGAACTTGTCAGCAGTGGCCTCCCACGGCCTGGCTCCACACCACACTGCCAATTCCAGTAACCCGCAGCGTGCTGCACGGACAGGCGCACACAAGCCAGTGTAGTCACTGACGCTGACTGTCGGCTCATTGTTCTGCGGGCGGTGTTTTATTTTCAATTTGACTGCAAACCAGCAATACAGGAAACTGCTATTTCTATTTAGAACTCCATGCTGTGTCTGGTACAGCGAGTCTCTCGGCTTTCAAGGGCTTGGAAGAGAGCCCTGTATCCTTCTCGGGGTGAGGGTGCCATCTGGAGTTGTGCATGTGGTAAAGGCTCAGCGAGCGGCTCCTCAGATGCCTCTTTAAGGAGGAAGGGTGGTTTCAAAGAGGTGGTTGCTGTTGTTGTTGTGATTTTAATTTGTTTTTCTGGCCTGGCCGGCTGGCTTGTGGGACAGTGCACATGATTTTTGATTTCTTTCATCTTGGCAGGAGCAGACACACCAAAGATTCCCAAGGGCCAACCATATCAGTTGGGTTGGCTCATCGTCCTCTTGGCCCCAATCTCTCTACCTTAAGCCACCGGTCTCCTCCTACTTGTACTGCAGACTTTGTATGCTTGTGGCTGCGTGTAGCCCTATCAAGAATTTGACTGGATACTTTTAATTACTTTATTCACACACACCCCCCCCCCCCGCCCAATCTGGTAGGCAAGAGAATACTAACAACTCAATAAATTGGATCCCACGATGTGCCGCAGGGATCCCAAACCTTTCTGAAAACTTCCTTAACAGTTCCTGAAGGTGTCTGATGGTGACATAGACCAAGTTGAGAAGCTGCTGAGCTTCAGGCTGAAATGGGATCCATTTTCCATCGTGACAGGAAACATGGTAACTTTGTCTTTTACTAAACCGGGGAGAGCTTCATCAAGGTTTTGCCTTAACCAATATGAAACGTGAAGCCAGCAGCAACTCTTACGTTAACAGAGGGACTTGGAAGTGATCCCATGATGCATAGGAAGTGCTGTTCAAATTGGGTTAACACACTGTGGATTATTTTTGTTATCAACGGATCACACCTGTCATCATCCGCAGTAGAAAATAGGTTAAAGCTCACAGCATCCACGGAGACCAAAGCATGCTGGGATGGACTTCAGCATCTGCAGCTCAAATACACGAGGCGATGGCTTAACTTACCTTCTGGGGGAGGGGCTGGGGCGGACACTTCATTTTCTAGAAAGGAAAAGAACGATGGAAGCATTAGACTCACTTCTCATAAGTAACGGGGCTCCACCCGCGCTGCCATCTTCCCGTGTGCTTGCCGACAGAGGATCGGCGTGGCGTCAGGCAGCCCAGGCACACTGCCTTGTGTCTTGTGTGGCAGGAGCCAAGGACCCAAACAGCCTCTACCCCTAGGTGAGGTAGTGTGATGCTGGAGGGAGCAGAGGTGAGATGAAGATCCAGGCTATGCTCGCAGTTTATTCATCCAAGACCGGAAGGGGCGGAACAAGCCTGTAATCCCAGCCCTTTCCGGGTAGAGGCAGGAGAAGCGGGGCTCACTGTCACCTTGGTCTATCCCCTGAGTTCCAGGACAACTAGGACTATCAAAAGTTCTGTTTCGCCGGGCGCGGTGGCGCACGCCTTTAATCCCAGCACTCGGGAGGCAGAGGCAGGTGGATTTCTGAGTTCGAGGCCAGCCTGGTCTACAAAGTGAGTTCCAGGACAG
>NC_034598.1:86258124-86285447 GCF_900095145.1 Mus pahari | reverse complement strand
GGGGGTGGGGGGGAGGGTGCGAGATTCCCTTATAACAGCAGCAACAGCGAAAAGTTACCAAGGTGATTCCAGTACAGTCTTGGTCTTTTTTCACAAGGACACTTTCTCATGTCATGACAACAAAGCCCCCAGTCTTCTGATTCTGTCGCTTTTCACTCATTACAAGGGAAAGCTATGATCTCTGGGAAACAGTATTAAGCCCTCCTCGTGCTGGTTTCGTTAAGGATACCTGCCTGGACTTCTGCCTACACTTACTGCCCATCTCAAGCTCAGGGTTGGAGAGTTTATATGTGACTTCATGTATGCAGTGTGCCAAGTGTGGATTGGTAAGACCGTGAGGTCTGGTAAGGAACCATCCCTTAAAGCACATACTATTTCCAAGTAGGCACACCCCAGGGTGTGAGGACATAAAGATGTCCCTGTGGGCTTCCCACGGGCACCCAGAACTGGGTGCTATTGGTTCTGTGTGAGTAAACTGGATGCCTTAATTCCAGAACAGGAAGAGACTGTTAATGGAGGCAATCTCCTTTAAAAGTGTTTCCCCGCTTGATCATTAAATAAAACCCAAAGATAAAAAAGTTGTATTTTAAGCAGATAATGGGAACCCAGGAGCTTTCTGTTGGTCCGTGTCTAGGATCCAGCACATCTGCGAGGCTGTGGCATTGCATAGGACGTTAGCATGCTCAGGATGGGATGAGCTTAGACAAATGAGTGGGTTATGCCATGGCAGAGATCAGAAAATGAGAAATGCTGGGATGTGGAGTGAAACAAAGTCTTCTTAAAAATCATATTTTGTATCTGATATAAACTTTAATTTGTCTACTTACTCATCTGAATTTTTCTTCAAATATTCTGGTGATCGGTAAGTATTTTACTCTTTATTAATGAGGGATAGATAGATAGATAGATAGACAGACAGACAGATAGATCAGTGGATGGACAGATGGATGGTTATCTAGACAGGATAGATAGATAGATAGATAGATAGATAGATAGATAGATAGATAGATAGATAGATGATAGATAGATAGATAGATAGATAGATAGATAGATAGATNATAGATAGATAGATAGATAGATAGATAGATAGATAGGCAGGCAGGCAGACAGACAGACAGATAGTAGGTAGATCAGTGAATGGACAGATGGATGGTTAGCTAGACAGATTAGATAGATAGATAGATAGATAGATAGATAGATAGATAGATAGATAGATAGATAGATAGATAGATAGATAGAAAGATAGAAGATATAGTTGATAGATGGATTGATCAGTGGATTGATGGATGGATAGATCAGTGGATTGATAAATGGATGGTTAGATACATAGATATCAAAGGAGAAAAGGTATATGATCTTACATGCTAGCAGAAGATAACATGGAAGGATGAGAGGTCATTCACTCACGGACAGAGTGAAACACTTAAGTCCCTTTGGATGCCACAGACAAGAACGCTTTCATGTCTTCCCCACATCATGGAAAGTATCATTAATGCTGTTGCCCACTGGAAGAAGAAAGCCACAACCTTTTTATTTTCAGAGATCGGAGTGAAGAAATGGGGATCTGGTACTGACAGCTTGGCTCTGGGTGAGCTGTTGAGGCACACGGATGGATATCAGAATGCCAGTGTAGGAAGCCAATTTCTCTGACATACTATCTTTTGGTCTGAGCCATGGCTGTTCCATGCCCAAGGACCTCTCCCTGGCTCTGTCTGCAGACAGCGCTCTCGGGTTCCTGATCCTTCCTCCCTACAGTTGCAGAAGCTGTTTATCACACTCCTGTGCTCCATCCCATTATTCTGTCTTTGAAGTCTCTTACACACTGGGTTAGGTCCTTCCACCCTCTCCAGGTTAGCATTCAAAGCTACTGCTGCACTTTCTTGCCCCTCCCCCCTCTTACTATGCCACCTCAGCCATTCCCTGCTGGAACTGTATTCTCTGTCTGTCCTCTGACCTTCCTGTCACTTCCTGTCACTTCCTGTCACTTCCTGTCTTGCTCTTTTCCCCATTGGGCCTGTCCTCTGTGACTGCGTCAGATAGAACTAAGTGGGATCCTGAGTTGGGAGCTACCCTACTCCACCATTACGCTTGCCCAGACTTGGTCCACCTTTATGGCTTCTTTCAAGTCCCTCTGGGCTGTGACCTACTTTATTCCTATTCCCAAAGTTCTGTGACCACATCATAATATACTATGCATCAACTATGATTTAGTTATTTCCCAGCAGTCTCTGTATACCTGTATCACCTTCTCCCTCAATTAAATATCGACAAGGATGCTTTGTTTTTTTAAACCTCCCTAACACCTTGTTTTGCTGAAAACACATTAAACATATAGTAAACTAAGTCACAGAGGAAAGGCTTTCTGGATGGTTGTACACATGCTATCAAGCTGAATCAGGGTCTCAGCTTTGTTGTTGAGACAAGATCTTACTACGTAGCTCTGGCTAGCATCAAGCTTATTGTGTAGCCCAGGCTAGTCTAGAACACATTGCAAACCTTCTGCCTCAGTCTTAGAAGTGCTGAGACTCCAAGCATTCATTACCACACACAACACGAGGCATAGTTCCTAAGGAAAGCTTTTTTGTTTGTTTTGTTTTGCTTTGTTTTTTATTTTGTTTGTTTGTTTTTTAAGATCCAAGTGGTGCCTTGGGTGATTTCTAACGAAGTAAATTAGAATCATCTTGGATGCTGAAAGCTGTAAACACGTCCTTAATATAAATTGTCCATCTCCATTGTGTCTGAAGGACCCATGCATTACGAAGCACTAAGGAGCCAAAATATAAAAGAACAATGAGGATTTAAGATCTTTAACTCAACTGCCTCAAGTCTGGGAACCAGCTGTAACCAATTGTCTAAGCTGCAGAATCATAGGCCATTAATGCGAAGACATCTGTATGGACATGAAAGTTGTATGCTTCCTTGGAAAGACAGTTTGCCCTCTGAAGACCACAAAGAGCCCATTATTTTGCAGACAACAAATAAACAGCAACAGCTTACTGACACCTGTTGCATTTAGGACTAACTTAAATTGACAGTTTTGGGTTTTTTTGTTTGTTTGTTTTGTTTTGTTTTTGTTTTTGTTTTTCGAGACAGGGTTTCTTTGTATAGCCCTGGGTGTCCTGGAACTCACTCTGTAGACCAGGCCGGCCTCAAACTCAGAAATCTGCCTGCTTCTGCCTCCCAAGTGCTGGGATTAAAGGCGTGTGCCACCACCGCCCGCCTTAAATTGACGGTATTAACTCTAGTAAGTTATTGCATGTAATTCTCTCCTTTCCTTCCAGAAACTGAAATCCTGACAGACCACATGGTTCATGAAGAGAAGCTAGGCTCTGGACCTCTTAAAGCAGCTGTTCTCAACCTGTGGGGTCACACAACTCCTTTGGGGGGTAGAATGACCCTTTCACAGGGGTCGTCTAAGACCATCGGGAAACATAGATATTTACAATTATTGTTCATAACAGTAACAAAATTACAGTTATGGAGTAGCAATAAAAAATAACTTTATGGTCAGGGAGATCACTACAACATGAGGAACTGGATTAAAGGGTCGCAGCCTTAGGAAGGCTGAGAGCCACTGCTCTAGAGGGAAGCTAGGGGGCCATGACTTCGTTCCCCTCAGGCTGGCCTGAGAGCCCACGCTCTATGACAGGCCTGGCTTCCTTTCTCAGTTGCTCTGAGGAGGCAGAAGAAATGAGCTAGCAGACATTCCAATATTGTTACTTCACTCTTTCCCCTCAGATCACCTTCAAGGTCACATGATCTCTTATGCTGCCCCACCTCCGGGAGCATCCCTCAGTTTCCTCCTTAGGAAACAGAACTAACAATGCTTTGGGGTGGTCGCAGGAAGGAAAGAGTTAATAGGTGGCATCATCTATGCCTCATTGCTTCCTGGTTTTTCTTAACGATCATCATTTTTACTTGGCCACGCCTGAACAGGAAACGTATGTCTACGTATGCCACCTGTTTAGGATTTGTCTACTTTGCAGGACCTGGGACTTCCTGGTGTTAAATGTGTGCAGAATTGGGGTGGGGACCGAGGAGACAGCTAGGAGTGGGACAGACATGCTCTCCCCCTTCACCCTAACTGTAAAAACGGGAGCTACTAAAGTGAGTATAATTCACTGCTAGCATTGCAGTTCACAAGTTAGAGAAGCAGATCGGTCATCAACCAGTCATCAATTGTGCTGAAACAGAACGGATAATGGGGAAAAAAACTCCTGTCATTTCCAGGGCATTGGTACGCGTTCGTATAACCTGGAGATAATAAGTGACCAGAAATGGTGATGGCCAAGCAGGCTTGATTCGGAAAATGAACCAACCCCAAAGTTTCAGCACCCCCATGGAGTGTCCTTTAATATTACCTGTATTGTTGCTGCTGCTGCTGCTGCTGCTGCTGCTGCTACTGTGTGTGTGTGTGTGTGTGTGTGTGTGTGTGTGTGTATGTGTGTTATGTCTTTGTCTCGGACAGATCCTGTCGTGCTCAACCTTGCCACTAAAATCATTTGCACCCCTCTCCCCAATTCATTGGCTGCTTCTATGGGCAGCCATTCGTTAGTAACGATATAACTCATATCTCCACGGAGAATGGGGTAGGTGGGAGAGCCCATTATGAATCTGGCTTACAAAACGGGCTGAGAGAGGAACTCCTGTGTCTAAGGAACTCGCTGGTGAATGACTGCCAGGATTGGTTCTGTTGCCTCTCCTCATTCTGCCCTCTTACAATACTCGGGACCCTAGAGCTTCAGAAACGGCCATTTGCACAGGATCTGATCAAACCGTAGATTGTGAGGGGAGATCAGTGGCCAAGTTCAAAATTCTGCATTTCTCACAGGCTTGTGGACACTGCGGCGCCTACACGCGGAGTATCACGGCTCAGTCCAGACCCTAAAGGTCCCCCATGCGGCTTCCATTTCATAGATGGTTGTAAATGCTAAAGCGTTTACAGTAGCTGAGAATCTTTCTTCCCTCTTTGGTCACAAGCTTCTTAAGGACAAGACCCATCTCCTTTTCCTTTCCAAGTTCCACACAGCAGGTGCTCTGTAAATATAGCTGACTGGCAGGCTGTTCCTACCCGCACAAAAGCCCCTTCTCCTCCCTGCCAAGAAATCAAGAACTGTCCCCTGGTGCTCTATGGGCAGCTTTCTTCGGCTGCATTACCCACAGGGAACGCTATGTCTTCCATTGCTGTCCCCTGCTGGCTGAGGCTCCCAGGCACCCTCCCAAATCCATCTTTTAGATTTCATCTTAACTGTCAACACATGTCTTGCATTTCTTAACAAGGGCAGGAGAGCAATCGCGGCTAGGGTATTGGCTCTCAGGAACAACGGCACCCCTTTCCTTTCTAAGGAATCTGTCCCCCTTTTTAAATCGAGGCTGGAAAGGCAACCAGAACCAAGAAAAAAAAAAACCTGTCCCACCAATTTCTAGGCAAATACCCCACAGGCAGCTGGTAGGTGGCTCCCTGGGTGTACCTTGTTTGGTAAACTCGCCATATCTTTTTTTTTTTTTTTTTTAGGATCACAGATAACACAATTGCTGGGGGCAGAACATAGTGTCTTAATTTCATAATCTATGTTATAAATCCTCGAGTGGTGGATCCTAGTGGATCCAACCAATAGCTGCCAGCTTCTTACATTTTGTCTGGCTTTCTTGCTCCGCGATTGGCTCTTTCTCTTGGAGTCCCTCTTCCCCTTCCCCACCCAGAAGTCCCGTCTTCTTCTTGGCCAGTGATTGGTTTCTTGTCCTCTTTGTTATCTAATCAATGATGGGGAAATTCCACTACAATAGCTGTGTTCCGAAACTTATCCTGAGGCCCACAGACAATTATAGCTTTCATTTCACTTCTGAGAATCACCTCTCTGAAGCCAACTCTTCATATCTTAAACAGGCAAATAGATATCGACAAAGCAAGATGCCACTAAACTTCTGCCTACTCAAAAGCCAAAATACTGAGTCAGAGCGCTGTGAACCAGCTGGCTCAAGGCTGGTTCCCTCTCTGTACTCATGCATTAGCAGAAAACATACCAATAGGTCTGGAAGAGTGGGACTGTGTAAGTTGCCAAAGAAAGAGAAGGAGGAGGAAGAGGAAAATAAGTAACCAGAGAGAGCCCAAATCTCTTAGTGGAAAACATACAAATGAGCGGGATTCTGAAACAGCAACGAAGCTGGCTTCTGCCTTCCTAGACCCGAGCCAGTAAACTTTGATCTTTTCTAACTCACAACAGGCTTTCCCTTCCTCTGCAAGGCTGAAATGCTTTCAGATGCCTGATCTATTTATGGTGGCTTTTTCCTATGACCATCTACTGTAAAAAGCACAGGTATGCTGCCAATGGCAGGCCTGCACAGCCTGTGCCCAGGCATCCTAACTGACGGGCACTGGTGGCAGGCGTGAGACAATCTCACACATGGTCTTCAGCTGCTGAAGAAACGCTGGGAACCAGGGACTCCATAAATGGTGAGACTCTGTCCAGTGAAAGCCATGTCCACTCTCAGTGCCAAGGGTTCTGTGGTCAGTAACTTAGGGGGGGAGGGGAAGCCTTAACTCTTAGATGGCACTGAGCTCTCTGCATATATGCGTCTGTCCACTAAAGTGGCATAACTCAGTTCTCTCTTTTTCATAGCCTCACTGCCTGTCACCAAGCTGCTGTACTAGTTTTACTTAATAAGACTATTATTACATTATATTTCATATTGCCATATATTTAAATAATACACTGTCATTAAAAATATTCTGTAGACCCTTAGGTATAATCTCATTTAAGCTGCCATACTAGTTTTACATGATAAATATTGTTACATTATTGTATCTTATATTATCATATATTTAAGCAATACACTATCAATAAAAATATTCTGTAGGCCCTTAGGTATAATTTCATTTCATTTTTTATATTATGGGGGGCATAATTAATTACACCACATGAATGTTACAGGAACGTAAAGGCAGGAAAGATACATAAAAAAGTTATCATCAAACGCTGTGTCTTTTGTGGTTTCCGTTCTGTCACCTATGGAGGAAGCTTTTGAAAAATGAATCTTCTAAAACCATTACCTTTGGTAATACGGCCCTGAGGAGAAAATGATATGGCTTATTTATCTTCGAGGCAGAGTCTATATAGTCCAAGATAGATTTGAACTTCTCCCGAATCCATCTCTTGAGTGCTGGGATTACAAGAGTGGGCCACCATGGTCAGACTTAATTATTATTTATATGTTAAAACACTTATTTGTGTGTGTGTGTGTGTGTGTGTGTGTGTGTGTATGTGTGTGTGTGTGGTGTATGTGCAGGTGCCCATGTGTGCACATGTACCACAGTGTGCATGTGGAAGTCAGAGGACAGCAATCAGGTCTCTCCTTCCACCACGTGGGCCTCAGGCATAAACCTCAGGTCCTCAGGCTCTGTCGGTGGCCAGAGTCTTTGCTGGCTGAGCCATCTTATTGACCTGTATTTCTTATTTTCAAGGTAACATTCTGAGTTCAAAATGAAATATGTGACAATGTTATATATTGTACACATCAATCAAGGTGACTTTACCCAACCCACTGTTAGTAGAGGTCACTTTTGGTAACAGCAAATTCTCTTTGTTTTTCCATTAAAGAGGCAATGAGCATTGCATGCGTTCCCTGTCTGATGGTGGACTCTGGCACTGTGTACTTCTACTCGGAGCACATCCCCAGACAACAGCACCTCACTGTAAAACACAGTTTGCATGGAGACATTCACCTAGGAAATATCAGTTATACTAACTACTGTCACCAAAAACTTAACAAACATTTGATTTATAATAATAGTCCTCAGATATGGGCTGGGAATCCTGAGCCCAGAGGGCTCTTTTAGAGAGTCTAGAAACTCAAAATCACTTCTGTAATTTTAAGATGTAATTTGCATCTTCTCTTCACATTCTCACGGGTAAATTGTGAAGTTTTCCAAAGGACACACCACATGTAATGACATCAGCATTCTGACAGAGAGACTGCATGCTTATATATGTTAATGTTTGAAACATCTTTTGACTTTTTAATTTTCTCTAAAGTAGTAATCAGAAACTAGTCAGTACCTTCAATAACTAAGAGTGCCTGAAACTCCACTCATTTCCAAGGCTGAGGAGGTACTACCACCCGAGTCTTAGCAACATAGCAAGGTTCTGTTCTAAAAGCATAAGGAAATATATGCATGTGTATGTATATACATATATGCATACATGTGTATATATACATATATGCATATATAAATATATGTATATATTTATGTGTGTGTGTGTGAAATATGTATCTATGTGAGAACAGGGTAAAGTCTTTTTAATGTGAGTAAATTCACGATATAGACTTCCTTTGGAGTTTTAATTGATAAAAATATTAAGCTGCTCTTACAGAGGACCCAGGTTCAATTCTTGGCACCCACATGATGGCTCACAACTATATACAGTTTGAGGGGATTCAACATCATCTTCTGGCTCTGCATGCACATGCTGCACAGATGTAAATGCAGGCAAAATGCCCATACACATAAAATAAACAATAAATAACCCTTTTAAAAAAAATAGCCAAATATAGTGGCACATGTCACTAATCCCAGTACTCAGGAGGCAGAGGCAGGTAGATCTCTGTGAGTTCAAGGCCAACCTGGTCTACAGACTGAGTCCCGGGACAGTCAAGGCTACGTAGTGAGACCCTGTTTAAAAACTTAGTTGTCACCTTCCTCTTCCTCTTTCTTCTCTTCTTCTCTTCCTTTTCTCCTCCTTTCCTCTCCCCTTCATCCTCATCCCCCTCCTCCCCTTCTTTTTCCTCCTCCCCCTTCTCCTTCTCCCCTCCCCCTCCTTTTTTTGTGAGGTCTCAAATGTGGGAGGGTGGACCTGGGAGGACTGGAAGTGAATGTGATAGGGTGCATTATGTGAAATTCCCAAATAATCAATGAAAATATGTTGGAAAACAAAACAAAACTGTAAAATGACTTTGGAGGTAGCAACTTGTTTTCGTATGGGCTCAATGATGGAGACGATATCATTCAATATTGCTTCCTCCATAATATTCCTTCCATCTACCTTATTCACTTATCCAGATAACAGCTGCTGATCTCATAATTACAAGGGCCGCTGGGTCGGAGAAGGAATTTTTACCAAGCTTCTCAAACTGCCTCCCAAAGGGCCTTGAGATGTTCCAATGTCTTGAGAGATGTGCCGACAGCTTGAGAGAGTACAGAACACCGGCCTTGGGGAAGGCACGTTGCCTAAACAAGCAACTTTAAAGATGGTGCTCACCCTTAGGAGTCTACCTTGTGTTTGCATGGCCTTGAAAGTGCATGCTTTCTTGAATGCTGGCTTTTCTCAAGGCTGCATTAAACCCTCTGTAAGCTAGTCCATCAGGCCAGGTGCATAACAGCAGAAGGCGGGGTTCCATCTAGGGATGGACAGCACAATAAGAGTGACCTTCCAGCAAAGAACAACAGGAAACATACAAATAAAAACTCACTTGACACAAAACCAATAGTTTGCATTCTTGGGATAATACGTTCTACAGTATCTGTAGTGTAAGGCCAGGTTAAATGCCATGCACTGTTATTCATTGTCCACTTTTGGTTTTTGAGATGGACTCTCATGGAGCTCAGGCTAACCTTACAGCTGCTGTGTAGCTAAGGATGGCCTTGAACTACTAATCTTCCTGTCTCTATCTCCCAAATTCTGGGATTCCAGGCCTGTGTAATGATACCTAACTCCCAGTTGCTCCTTTTTAAAATGTAGAGAGTTTTTTTGTTTTTGTTTTTGTTTTTGTTTTTGTAATTTTTTTTTGTTTTTGAGTACAGAGATATTACATTTTAGAAACATTTTTATCCAGTACTGATTAAAATGATCAAGATTACCAGGTTCTAGAACAAAGTGTACCCTAAGCGTTGCAGACAGCCCTACTCTTGAAAATGGTTTAACCCATGCAATCCAGATTTGTCTGCTGTGGTCACATGTTGCTGAAGACTCTGAACAGACAAACTTTGTGCATGGATTCTGAAGATTTCAGTGACTCACACTTCAGCTCGATGGAATTTCCCTAAATCCACAGGGCTTTTTTTTTTTTTTTTTTTTTTTTTTAAACCTCTCAGTTAGCTTGTGTTTTTGTTCAAATTGTACGTGTTTCAACTCACAATGCCATTCCACACTGAAAGAGGATGAAAATACAGGCATTGTCACAGCAACAAGTGTAAGATATTTCACCCAGGACAATGACTTTGCTTCTTTATCTCCTGTTTCCAAAGGCAATCAGATGAGGTCAGAATGGCCACTTGGGTAAAACTGGACACAATTTTAAGAAATTTAAACAGTATATCACACATCATAAGGAAAAGGTTTCACAAGTGATTTGCATAGTCAATATTTTTCTCTTTAAATTCCCTACTTTGTCTTCCATTGGGGACTGTGTTATTGATTCTGTTTATAGACAGAGGTTACAGGATAAATCCTTTCAAGGCCTTCACCCAAGTGCCTGCTGGGGCTGACTTTGGGAGACTTTTTAAAAATAGAGGGAAGAGAGTCCTTGCGCCAAATGGGGTCATAAAAATAAGATTCCAGAGCGATAAACCAGTGGCACTCCATTTGTTGCCCATCCTGTCCATGGGCAGTCAAGACCATCTCTTTATGTAGCTATCTGAGAAAAATTCAGAGTCAGGAAGGGTGATGACTAAAGGCAGCTCTAGAGAAATCTTACGCTCCTCAAACCCAAGTCATAACTTGGTGACATACAGTTACAGGCTCAACTATTCAAGCTAACATTTTCATCTAAGTGGGAAAGGTCAGGTCAAGAAACAGCTCAATGTCCTTTTATTTCTGACAGCAGGAGACCCTTTAACACTTCGATGGGAACCCAGCAGAGACCCTACAGTATAGACACCCCCTTTTTTTTTAAATCTGAACTTTGTAAAAACTATGATTTTTTTTTCAGTTTTAGTAAAATAATCACATACTCCTGGTGGCAACAATGGTCATCACAATAACACCAGCTCCAGCTATTGTGTCATTCGTTGCCTGCCTGTAACCCCAGCTCTAGAGAAACAGAGGTGAGAGGACTGCCAAGTTCAAAGCCAGCCAGAGCTCCACAGAAACACCAGGCTAGCCAAGACTGCAGAGCAAGACCCTTGCTTCAGAAACCAACAACCGAAACAGAAAACAAAATAGCTTGTATCTGGTCACGTGTTATAAATGAACAGCAGGTTAGGAGGAAGCGGCCAATGCTGTTGGGAATGCCGAGGCTTCTGTCACAGGCAGTGTTTATACCTTAGGTCTGGTGAGGGTTCTGGGCTCAATGCCCGCAGGCTTGCTATACGGGAGGCCTTGTTCTGAGCATTTTACCTGATTTATTTCCAGTTTGCAAGTCAGGTATTATTTTAATCACATTTTAAAGATGAGAGAAGCAAGGCCTAGAAAATGTATGGAACTTAGTACATGGCTCAGCGGGAATTTGAGCTTTCTAGAGTGTTCCATGAATATTATACAGTAATGTTTGATAAAACTATTGTTTAGTATGTATGGAAATAGGCCAGATATACAGGACAATCATAAAGACATCCAATCCCAACCATGATAAACTAAAATGTTCAATTCTATGAGTAAGACAACTTTCGGAATAAAGAGGACATCAGCTATGGTGTGACATTTTATAAAAGACAAAGACCATAAGAAAAGAGAATCCTGGGGAATCTTAGGAGGAGGTTTTGATACTATTTGGAGAAGGCTTGAACGACTTTGAAGAAGAAAGATGTTTAGCCCAAACAGATAAATCAAGTCAAAAATCGAGTAAAATAAACCTGTAAGACCTAACATCTGACATATGAAATGTAACTTTAGATGTTTCATTTGTGTGCCAAGCTGGCCTATAAAGAGATTCTTAGGGAGCATTAAAGGGCAAAAGTCTTATCAAAGTGGATTTAAACTTGAAAGGCACAATGAGAGTCAGCTTATAGTTGGCTTCTTGCGAACTCATCTTAGAGGAAGAAGTACACTCGGGGCAGGATGAACCTTGCCTGCTCTCTGCTAACTCACTTAGCCCACCCACACCCGCCCCTATGAGATCTAAAAGCTGCCTCTGGAATCACATGCACAAACTGTAAGAGTTCTGCCTTACGGATGGGAAGAGCCTGAAATACTTGAATAAGTATGTACTTAGTTTTCTCAAAGTGAACTATCAGCGTGGCTGTGCCAATGCAGTCTCTGTAAGTTAAAGCCTGACCCTGTCTATGCAGAACAGATTCAAGTGGGACAAGGCAATGGCATCACTTTGGTTTGGGGGATCTGTCTGTTAAAAAGTAAAAAGAAAAATAAAACCAATGGGAGGCAGAGGTCATATTCTCTCTGTTTATGAAATAATCTGCAGCCTCTGGGAAATTAAATGGCAAGGTCTTGTTCCTTCTTCATAGTTCGGTCTTTGTTAATGGGTGTGCTGTCAATTTTGAGGAAATGGCTCTTGACTGAAAAACTAGATTCTTCACAATTTACCTAACTCAGAACAACACAATTCAGTAACTAAATTCTTGGGGAATTATTGAGTTTTCCCAGAATGCTACACTCTGAACCAACTGAAGGGCTTCAGGAGAAAAAAAGATCTCATTGTATCAAGAACTGGCACTGAGTGAGGGTGAGACAGGGTTGATTTCTTACTGCTAAGACTTTCACTCTGATACTTCTTATCTGACACACACAAGTGCATCTAGAGATGCGGCTTAGAGTTAGAATTAACACAGAAGTCACTAATGGCCAAGAGTCATCTTAGTGTCCCTTAATAGAGGCTTCATAGAGAAAATTAGGAAGGCGTGCTGGTAAAAATTAGAAAAATTTAATAATAGTAAGATCTTCTTTAGAGGCCCATAAAGACTCTAAGTTGTCATTTTAAAATAAATTGGTCATAAGTAATTTATGTTAAAAGAACAAGCATGCTGGGGCTGGTGAGATGGCTCAGCGGTTAAGAGCACTGACTGTTCTTCTGAAAGTCCTGAGTTCAAATCCCAGCAACCACATGGTGGCTCACAACCATCCGTAATGAGATCTGATGCCTTCTTCTGGTGCGTCTGAAGTCAGCTACAGTGTACTTACATATAATAAGTAAATAAATAAATCTTTAAAAAAAAAAAAACAAGCATGCTTTCTATGTCTGTAAAAGCAATAGCAATAATTTCACACCTTCTTCCTCTCCTAGATCCCCTGAGATTTAAA
The DNA here is from genome assembly GCF_900095145.1 of Mus pahari. Classification (NCBI taxonomy): domain Eukaryota; kingdom Metazoa; phylum Chordata; class Mammalia; order Rodentia; family Muridae; genus Mus; species Mus pahari. Next base: position 86,272,257 of record NC_034598.1, on the reverse strand, counting down.
AGAATGTATTTGCAAGAGTATTGCAGAAGATTGTTTCATTCAAGTTTTTAAGGAGATGATTTATTTGAAAGTGACTTCAGTTTGGGTAGTTTATTCCAACATGAGCGTTGGAGGATGGTCTTTAAAATTGCCATCAATAAGGAAACACCGTAAACCATTGTGTTCCTATAGACCTTGAAAGTAAATACTTGAAACCTGGGAAAGATGGTGCTGGCCTGTAATCCCAGCCCTGGAGAGGCTGAGGGAGGAAGACAGCAGATTCAAGGCCAAGGTGAGCTACAGAGCAAGACACCACCACTTAAACAAAGATGAAAATGTCTGAGGGCCAGAGCCACGTCTCAGGCCCAAAAGAAAGCAAGCCGTCAAGAAAATCTAAGTACTTGATGAGTTCCTTTCTCTTAAGCTTGCCAGACAAGCAGGGAGCATTGGACCGGTTTACCAATCCCCTTGCCCTTGACTTTCCTGCTATTTGAACTTCCTTGGAAACAAGAGGGAAGCATCTATAGCCGTACTCGATGAGAAGCAGGAATACACTCGCCTTTCCAGAGTTTTTTTTTTTTTTTTTTCCTAAGCGATTTATTTAGAGAGGTCAAGAGGAAAGAATAGTCTAGTCCTTTATTTATCTCCCTAACAGGTGCAGTGCAGATGATCATAAAGGCAGGGACTAAAAACGAAGAATTCTGCCAAGCATTAAGCCCATCTAGTGTGCATTTACCTCAAATATTCCTTCTTAAGCAGACAGCCCCAGCCTGCACTGTAACTCTCCTGTTTTGAGGCAAAGCTCTTTTCTGAATGGACTGGGGGTGGTGGTAGGGGTGGTTAATACTATAGTACTTATTCCGATCATTTCTCTTTGTATTGTTTTTAAGATAGCATCTTACTATGTAGCCCAGGCTGGTCTTGACGTCTCCATTCTCCTACTTCAGCCTCCTGGATTTTGGGATTCTATGCATGTGTTACCCCAACACACCTGACAGTATAATGTCTACATTTCTCATCTGAGTCTTTTGTTTGACAAACATGATCATGCAGAGCTAGAAGAAAAACAGATGCTCTTGACTAAAAAAAGAGAAAGGCCCCCCCTTACTCCTCTATTCTTGCTTCTTATAAATTATTAACTTCCCTTTAATTTAAGATTATATGTTAAATATATAATTTACAGTATTATATACAATATATACAATGTGAATAATTTTCATTATTATATAATTTAAGATATGTATCTTAAAGATATCTATCTGTAGATAGATCGATATAGATATATATCTTTCCAAATCAAGTTTATTTTGGGACTTCAAATAAGCCATCCAGTGGCTTGAATGTGGAAACTGAAGGTCAACAAGTAAATATGAGAGGGAGGCTTCCCATCACTGGGCTCCTTTTCTGGCGATGACTAAGCCCCAAGCCATGCCGAGAAATAGGCAAGAGGTGAAGGATGCCACTTTAGATTCAGATTGGGGTTTAGACTCCCCAGAACACTAAGATGTTCTAGGGGCCAGGAAAGAAAAGTATAGGAGGTGAGGCAAGCTTCCAGACTGAAAATTATCCCTGTGACCATGTTCTCTCCTGCTCCCACTGAAAAAGACCCAGGTAGACACAGCCAGGATTGTAATATTGAATGTCTATACAGCTGAAAAGCCATGGCTTTTTTTTTTTTTTTTTTTTAATTCCGGAAGTCATGTGACTACACCTTTACTATTGCAGCCATAAAGAACCCTGAGTTGTCCTGTGCCTTCAGCGTTAAAGAAAAGATCTGGCATGAAGAGAAGAAAATTATGACTCCACCAGATGTTTTGATCAATGCCCAAGATTTGTTCTCTCCTGACAAGTTATATATGCAAAATATAACAGCACTTGATACGCCACGTGATAAAAGTGAAGTTCATCTTGAGGCCTCAATCCAATGTGTAAGAAAAGAATCTCTTAAGACTGCATAGAATCTAACAGTTAACAACCCCTTGCAGATTCTAAAGCACCAGGCCTTGTGCCTTTCTTTCATCATTACACGCTGCAGAGATAGAATAATTTGTATGTGTTTAAGAGTCATTCATGTTGTTTGTATAGTTTCCATGGCATTTTATTTAGTGTGTGCGTGCATGTATGTGTGTGTGTCCACATGTGTCCATTGTGCCTGTGTGTGCTGTTGTGAGCTTGTGGAGATGAGAGGACAACTTGTGGTGGCTGGTGCTCTCCTTTCACTGTGTAGGTCTCACGGATGGAACTACGGTTGAGAAGCTCGGCTGCAGTTGCCTTTGTCTGCTGAGCCACCTCACCAACCCCATATTATTTTTAAACTAATAAAGATTCTATTCCAAGAAGAAAGGTCATTGCAACTTTATTAATTTTAGTTTGATAGTTTCCTTTTGCCTGGAAAAAGAACATTTTCCAGTGGCAGGTTCTGTTTTTGCATATTAGGACACATAGGGGCAATTCTCCATGAAGATGAGGAGAAGTCACCTTATAGATCTCTTTGAAATCGAGTAGAGTCAGGCTTACATAATAGTTAAGACAAAAGTGAATCCACTGGCAAGGCACTCTGGGAGATTCCCACCAACAGAAGCTTCCTTTCAATGCTTCCTCTCACCATCTGATTAGAAAAACACAACAGCCTCGGGTTCTATATGAATACAGACTGTGATCTAGGTCCATGGAATAAATAATCCAGTTATGCAAATGCATATGCAATGGGTGAAATGCAGAGTAAGAAATGGGAAATAGTGATTCCTGTTCTGGGCAAGGGTGCTTTGTATCAGGGCACATACCCAGCGTGCATGGGGCCCTGGATTTGGTGCCCAGCATCACCAAAGGAAAAACATGCTTTCTGTTTACAAAGGAGTCCTTAAGATAGCCAAAATATTTTCATGGCTCCAAAAAGGAAATATACTAATTCTTTCCACTAGACTTTCTCCTTGAGGTTCAAAGCTGCACCCATCTTTCTTTTCCTTAGAATGACCCACTACCCGAAGAACTGACACCAGATTCCATGAACTAGGCCACACTGGGTTGGAAGCATCTGAGTGAGATGTCTTTTGCACCTTTAGGTGCTGAAAACTCTGTCTCTTTGCCAGATCCTATCAAGACTCCCAGCCTACTGTTCCCAGCTGTGGAGGAGAAGGAAGATTCATCAAGGCCAGAGGAGCTGTTCTTTGTGGGGAGTGTCTACAGGTAGATCTGGAGTATGGCATATTTTATACTTGGTGCTGTCGTTCACAGGGCGGCTTCAGTGGAGTTACAGCCAACAGCATTCACTGTGAAACCATCTACAGGGTGTGTGATTGCTACAGACCAGAGCAGCACAGAAATTATTATGTTCTTTGGGTTGTAAATGACAGTGGTCCTTAAAGGCGACAGACAGTCTTACGAAGACAAACTGAAGATACAGCTCCTTTAACAATCATTTCTGCTGGTAAGGGGATCTTAAAAGGAAATCTCTGTACTTCCTCGATGACTTTTAAATATATCAGCAAGGCTTTGGGGGACACCACTTCCCACCAGCCAAATTTAAACTAAACAAAGAATCTATGGGTATAAGATTACTGTCCTGGGTGGAGGGACCCCTACACAGACTATAAAACATAGTTTGACAGCAAAAGAAACTCGTGGAGACTTTAGTCTTCATGTGAATTTATACTTTAAATGTATAATATATATATGTGAGTACAAAAAAATTATGTCTTCTTTCTAGCTTTCTAATCTCATCCTCTCTAAATGCAGAATAGATTTGGATCAAGTCGCCAAAGCAAACACAAACCAACCCTTCATCCAGCAGGCAGAGTAATTTAATTTGCTTTATTGGTTCCGCAGCCTAGCACCTGACTTATTAATCTTCGAGCTTTCTTGTCGTTTTCAGTTGGGGTTTCAAACAACAGATGACATTCAGACTGCTTTAAAAATAATCTTCTGTTTTCAGTTAGGAACCATAAAGGGTGTTTCATCCAAGTAAGCCTTGAAGAGGCAGGTCAAGTGACCCATCAGATAAAAGGGACATTTAATACACATGTAAATCATTTGCATTACAAATAAGACACTTTCGCAGCGGCTGGACACACACACACACACACACACACACACACACACACACACTTCCCCCCAGAGTTGGGATTAAGTTCCCATATTAATGCATGCATTTGGTGTGGTTTATTTTGGGAGGTAGACTTCATCCATCAATGCTCCTGCCACTAAATAGGGCCAACCTGTAACTGATCACCCCAACCTGTCAGCACTGACTACCTAATTACACAAAGAAAAAAAAAATACTTAAAAGCCTTTTCAGAATTTGGTTAGTAGCTCAACTTTAGCTTTAACCTGTGGCATCTCTTGCAAAGTTCTTCCCAATAACGGCGACAAACACTTTTCAAAAATGAAAATGAAAAACCTAAATGTTGTTTTTATGTTATCCTCTAAACTTGTGTACGTGTGTCTGTGTATGCAAGAGGAGGGGAAAAAAAAAGATTTAAAAGCCCCAAGTAAAACGGATTTGATTCAAATATTGACATTTTTGTATTCGTCCCAAAGAAGCAAAACATCAAAAACTTGGCTTGTCAAAAACTTGGCTCATCAAAAACTTGGCTCAAAACTCAAAGGTATTCCTCCCCTCTGTAATCTTTAGTAAAGGATGAAAGATTTATGCCATCCCAAGGGAAACCAGAATATGAGGTAATATTTATAAAAGATGTTTCCATTAAAAGTTAGCTAATGTATCTATGAGAATTTTGATTTTCATAACCTCTAACACTAATTTACTCACATTACTAAGCAGAAATTTAAAAATACTGATCTTTTTATAGACAGGAGAAATTTTTCTTCTAATGAAGACTACTCTATAATTGTCTTTCGTTTTTATTCTTAATTTTTTTTCTGTATAGCCCAGGCTGTCCTGGAGGCTACAAATTTTAAGATTGTATGCAGCAAAACTCAGAAGAGGTACAATCTACCACTCGTATTCAGAAAAATTTTCTTTTCCAGCAAGAAATTCCAAAGCTGGGCTCCCAGAGGACTATCAAAGAAGAAGAATTCTTATTTGTATATTTCAAATGCCTTTCTGTGAAAAAGAAGAAAAACTACAAATAATATCACAGATTCTTATTATTTGAAAACTTGACCAAATTTATTAAGTGCTTTAAAAAGCATCCCATGCTCTAAGCCCTGCAAACTGCAAACACAAGGTGGAAATTTAGAGAAACAAAGTAAAAAATTCAGCTTGAAAATGCAGCCTTCTCACCATAAGCAGTCAACATCTTTGATTTAAGCATTTTAAGGACCTCTTGAAATTGAAGAATATATTTTCCATTTAATCACTGGAATCAATATAACTTTATAAACTTTTTCAGATATTTCTCAGCTAATTACATAGTCTTCTGGCCTTTTCATACTTAAAACTTTTTAAATCTTTGCACCCCAGTAATTCTACTGTTTTATAGTTTTTTTTTTTTAAGATCAGACAACTGTTTAAACATAAATACCAAAATAAATATTAGAGACTATAACAAGAATATTTATAGGTGTTCTTACCCTCCTTCTTAGTGGGTTCTGGCATGACCACAACAAAAGATTACTCTCCAAAAGGTTTTCTCCTTTCTAGCAGCAGTTGACAGAAACCCCAAGGGCAGCAGAGAGATGGTGCGGGTCAGTGTGACAAGCAGCTGCTGAGAGGTGGACCGGTTTTATACAGGCTCCAACCATCAATCATGTTGGCGCCTCCCTACTTCGGCACAAGGATGCTGAAACCTGACAGCTCTGGGACCTTTCTCACATCTGTTGTCTGCGCTCTGCTCTCCCGCCTGCTGGAAGGACTCTCCTGTCCGTCTCGTGTCTCGTGTGGCAGATGCAAGCATCTCTAACTTTCTAAATTCAGCTGTGCCTCGTGCTCGCTCCTGTTCTCTGCCTGTTCCACAGAAGCGTGTGCCGACTCAGCAGTGCACGGAGTTTTCAGGGTGATGAAATAAATAAATGAAAATCATACTACATGAGCCTGGCTTCTCTCTTAATTTTGACTAAGACCTAAAAAAAAAAAAAGTATATTAAAACAATAATTTTTATGCCCACGGTAGTTGTTCATTTTCCTTATTTCTTACTGAATGAGATTAACATTTTTGATTGTATTTCTACACCAATGTTAACTAGTCAAACTGAATTCCAAGTTAAATATTTTGTTTCATTCTCTCTACTAAGAATAGCAAAGCTGTCTATTTTAGGATACACTGCACTTGCAACATTTTGAAGAGACGGATATTCTTTTTAAAATTACAAGCATATAAACAGGAATGGAACAAGCGGATATGACACAATGTGGATAGAACTTATATAACGGGGGAAACCCAGCAATAAAATATAGGTTATACAGTCAAGTTATTCAACCCCATTTTCATGAAATATCCTGACTAGGTGAACATATAACATTGGCAAGTAGTAGAACTAGAACTGAAGGCGCATGAATGAAGCTTTTTCTGGCAATGATGAAGGTGTTCTGGAATTGGGGTGTGGGAATGGTTTCATAGCTTTGTGAAATACACACACACACACACACACACACACACACACACACACCGCTAAACTGTACATGTGGGACATAAGTAAAGAAAGTCAGATAGACCAGACAATGTTTTGATTCACGGTGACAAATGGCTTTCCCAGAACACTGTGAGAAAACAGAACAGTGATTATTAAGATGGCAAATGGGCCCAGAAACATAACCCAAGACAGTCAACAGAAAGTATCAGACCTGGTCACTTAGCCTGAAACCTAGAGGAACTAATGAGACCGTATGTGTTTTTAACAGAATGTCCCGAACCAGCCACGTTGTCTCGGTTAATTTCCCCTGTGACCAAGAGCACAGCTGGTCAGACTTAGTTCTACCAAGCACTGTGCCAAGCTAGGTTTTCATATACGGATGGGAATTCTAGCCCTCAATAGCATCATGAGTTAGCTATGCGGGAAGACAGAGAGGCAGGCTGGACAGCACTTCCAATGAATACCCCTTGTTAAGAAAGCCTTCTCTCGTTCTACTGGACACACCATTCGCCTTTCAAACAGACTCTACTCTTAGATGCCAACAGGTTAATGTCAACCACAGAATGGTGTATTCTGAATATCACGTTAGACCTGGCTTGAAAGAAGGACAAAGAGCCTACTTGTGTCCACTATGGGAATGCCAGTTAATACATTAAACGAGTTAAAGAATCTAATATCTAAAGTCAGGGCCTCAGGTTCTATTCACTGGCCTGGTGTAAACCAGCTGAGTTGCTGGAAGGATGTCTGGCTGGCAATCTGTACCTCAGTTTCCTCTTGTGTAAAATAAGGGATTTTAAAACTAACCTTAGAGGACTGTGATACCTCTGACATTGAGATGTTTGCTATGGTGGAAGGGCCCTAAAAAAAGGACCCCTTTCCCAGAATCCCCAGCACTCCCAGCACGCTGAGCGTGTCATGTGAGATGGACAGAAGCTCTGCAGAATGCTGTGCTGCAGAAGGATGTTTATGTGACACGAATTTCATACATGCCCCCGAAGGAGCTGCAGGGCCATCTTTGGCTTCGGCAGGGGCCCTGTGGGCTTTTAATACACTGATCATTTTACCGAAGTAAACACATGCCAGGAAATACTGCAGTCCTTAGAGAAAGTATTTTATGACCTGGAGGACTTGTTGGTAACAAGGGACTCCACTATAAAGAGAAAATGATATTGGAGGAGTTGAAAGGCTAGTTGAGTTCAAAGACAAATAGCTGCATGGTTTATAGGGCAGTTAATGTGAGAATTTTTAAAAATTAGAATAATGTGTATTTGCAGACTCTCAGGAAAAGGGTCAGCCATAACACACACACACACACACACACACACACACACACACACACACACACACAAAACAGCAACAATTCAATCAAGAAAGAAATATTCCTTGCTCACATAAAGTGAGGCCAAAAGCAGATAGTTCAGGATCATCAGAAAGTCAGGCAATGTCACAAAAGGAAAAAATGCCCTTTCCCCAGGCACCTTGGCATCATGCATGTGTGCGTAGTCACGTAGAGGCTGAGGCAGGGGGAATCACTTAGCCTGGCATTTTGAGAGTAGCTTGGGGAACACAGTGAAAATGATTTTAAAATTCTCTTAGGCATCTCAAGAGTTTGCTGTGGCAATTGGACCACTTCTTGCTCTGGCCGAAAGCCACATTTATGTCCCAGTGCCCACATGGTGGCTCATAACTCTTCATAACTCTAGTTCTAGGAGCTGTGATTCCTTCCCTCTTCTGACCTCCGAGGCCACCAGGTACATATAAATACCTGCAGGCAAAACATTCAATGTACAGAACATAAAATAAAAAGCCTAAGAAGTTAAAATCCTTTAAATTATTTAGTTAAAAAAATGAAAAGGCTTCTAGTATACTTTCATGTTCACACCAAGGGCAAAGGGAAAGAGAAGGAAGAAAGCAAGAGAGGAAAGGAAAGGAAAAAGAATCGACAATCTCCATTTAAAATCTGATTTTAGGCTGGGGGTGGGGATGGTAGTTCATGCCTTTAATTCCAGCTTCCCTGTGGGTGCTGGGAAGCGAATCTGAATCCTCTGCAAGAGAAGCTAGTGTGCTTAACCACCATCATGGTTTCCATAGTAACTGTACTAGTTTCTCCTCCCATCAGCAGGAAATAAGGCTTCTTTGCCACAGCCTCACCAGCATTTGCTTTCCAGATGACAATAATTCTGACTACGGTGTGAGGGAACATCACAGTGATTTTTCTTTGCATATCCCTGGTGACTAAAGATGTTGAACACTTTAAAAAACAAGTATTAGTCATTCACATTTCTTTTCTTGATAAATACCCATTAATTTCATTGGCTCTTTTTTCTTTTACTGGAAGTTTTAGTTTTCCGGTCTTGAAAATGTCAGTTGTTTATGTTGAAGCGTGTGACATAATGCCATCTTAGTCAGCCCCCAGCCCTCTGACCTCCTCCTCTACATGGTCAAGTCTGCCTTGGTAACACACTTGAGATATCTTTGACCTTGACCATGGTCCAGAGGTAGTAACCAAAATAATAATTAAACTAAAATAATTAAAGAAGATATAGGTCAAAAATAATTGTCATGTTTTGTCTATAATAATTCCTGTGATCTGCCATTCAAGGCTACTTTGAGCCTCATCTAACTTTGGTGTGAATTATGGCCTTTGCGGTTTTGCCTTTTAAAATGTTCTACCCCTAAACTTGGGCATCAAGAGACTTGTTAGAGGCATGAGCCTCCTCTCGGTCTGGCTATCAATAAAAGAGGAATCAAAACTTTTAATTGGCCTAATCAGTGTGGTTGTCAATAACTGTCTCACGTGGATCATTTCAAAGTGTCCTTGATATATACTCCCTGACTGAAATATGGTCGGCTAAGATTTCTGCTCTTCCATAGCACTGTCTCCTCGTAAGGCAAAATAATTCTACATGGTGTGGCTATGTCATATTTTCTTGGTTAGATCCCATTTGATGAGCAGTTAATAACAATGGGTCCTGTCCATTTTCATGACTTCCTATTAAACTGGAGGAAAAAAAAATCATATTTAGACCCCCCATTTCACACAATAAATACAAACACCAGAAAGATTGTTTTAAATTGGAATAACAAAGCATTCAAAATATTTAAGAAACTTTATTAGAATATTGGAGCAATCCCCAGGTAGAAAGCTTTTTAAAAAAAGAAAATGAGGGCTTGGGTTAAAAACAACTTAAGAGTGCCATTAGTCAACTTGGAGTGCCGTAATTAGTTGCCAATCAAACAACCAAGATTTTGCTTTTTTATACTTCTGCCATTTGGAAGTCTAGGGTTGGGCATCATCAGCACAACTGGGCTCTGGTGAGAGCCCTTGTCCTGGCTGGCATATGGCTGCCTTCTCCTTCTGTTCTTGCAGGGCAGAAAGGGATACCCACGCAGAGCAATCCTCTGGCATCTTTTTCTGTAAAGGCATCAGTGCCATGTGCTGGCCTCACCCTCAGAACCTCACTCCAACCCAACCAGTTTCCACAAGTCTGTAATACCATCATAGAGCGAGGCATCGGCCTAAGATACAGAGAGGAACAAGTCAGCCTTTGCCAGGAAGAACGTGAACACATTTACTTAAGACCGCTGTTTAGATGGGGACAGGGATAAAGAGAAAGGGCTGAATACTGAAGTTCTCAACCTGAGGGTCGCGACCTCTTTGGGGGGCGGGGGTCAAACAGCCCTTTCACAGGAGTCCCTGTATCAGCTATCTTGCATATTAGATACTTACATTATGATTGGTAACAGTAGCAAAATACAGCTTTGAAGTAGGAAGGAAGATAATTTTATGGTTTGGGGTCACGACGACATGAGGAACTGTATAGAGGGTCACAGCACTGGGAAGGTTGAGAACCACTGGTCCAATATCTCTTCTGCCCGCTCTCTGGGTGTATCCTCTCCTTAAATAATCTCCCCTCATATTATCAGCTATGACTGTGAAGGAGTTCCAGAACCTACCTCCAACCTTTTTTTTTTCTTTAAATTTTTTTTAAGATTTATTTATTTTATTTTATATGAGCACACTGTCTTTAGACACACCAGAAGAGGGCATTGGACCCCTGTTACAGGTGATTGTGAGCCACCATGTAGTTGCTGGGAATTGAACTCAGGACCTCTGGAAGAGCAGTCAGTGCTGTTAACTGCTGAGCCATCTCTTCAGTCCACCTACCTCCAACCTTAATCCAGAGCCTCTACTTTGAAACCCGAGCTGTCTCTAAACTGAATATTAAAATTTTTCATCAGAGCAGGGCGGTGGTGGCACACGCCTTTAATCCCAGCAGAGGCAGGCAGATTTCTGAGTTCAAGGCCAGCCTGTTCTACAAAGTGAGTTCCAGGACAGCCAGGGCTATACAGAGAAACCCTGTCTCGAAAAAAACCACGAAAAAAAAATATTTTTTTTTCATCAGAAATAATGTAACTGCTAAAAGTGTTGTGTTTCCTCTCAGTCTTTCCTATGCATACTTGGGAGGGGTTTGAGTTTTAGCTAAGTCATGGAAATCGGAAACTTGGGATCCAAATAAAATTCAAAATCCCAACGTGAACAAATTAGAAGAAACCCCTTGAAAAATGAAAGGCTGGGGGCTGGTGAGATGGCTCAGTGGGAAAGAGCACCCAACTGCTCTTCCAAAGGTGCAGAGTTCAAATCCCAGCAACCACATGGTGGCTCACAACCATCCTTAACAAGATCTGACTCCCTCTTCTGAAGACACAAATAAATAAATAAATAAATAAATCTTTAAAAAAAAAAAAAAAAAAAAGAAAAAAGAAAAATGAAAGGCAGGGTGGTGGCTCATGCTGAAATCCAGCACTGAGGAGTGGAAGCAGGGGGACTGAGAGTCCAAGGGGATCCTCAACTACGCAGCAAGCTCGAGGCTAGCCTGGGCTACATGACACCCTGTCTCAAAAAGACAATAGTTCAAATAAAATTTGAAGAATGAAGCCAAGCATGATTCTACACAGCTATATTAAAAGTCAAGGACAAGGGGTCGGGGAGAGGGGAAGATCAAGTACTTGAGGCCAGCCTGGGTGACACAGCCTGTAAAAACATGAAAGTTAACTCCACAAAATAGTTACCCAAAGTCTTGTGTCTTCCCATTTTCTCTACCCCCCTCCCCTTTGTGTGTGAAAACAGAAAAAAGGGCTGGAGAAATGGCTCAGCAGTTAAGAGCACTGATTGCTCTTCCAAAGGTCCTGAGTTCAATTCTCAGTAACCACATGGTGGCTCCCAACCATCTGTAATGGGATCTGATGCCCTCTTTTGGTGTACCTGAAGACAGCTACAGTGTACTCACATAAATAAATCTTAAAAAAAAAAAAGAAAAGAAAAGAAAAGAAAAGAAAAAAAAACACGATGATATTGGTGACAAAGGCTTGAAGAATTTATCAAATGCTATCAAAGTTGCAAAGCAATCACTAAGTGAATTAATTTTTTTTCCCACACACATGTGGGAAACTTTTAAACACATTGTCACGGGACAGTAATTCTTCTATACTACATTATGAATCGATAATATGAGCAATTGTTCCTTAAACCTAGCACTTTAGTAAGTGATATGAAAACTGAAGATTTTTCCCTTAAAGACTTACATAAATGTATTATATTAAAAAAAAAAAAATTAACCCCTTCCTCCCCGTTGCACATTCCCGGGCTCAGTATGTTTGGAATAAAAGAGAAAGGAAATAGTCCCCTTGCAATCCCGCTGTGTGACTTTGAGTTTCCTTTTGTACCAAGTACAAGTTCATATGGTCGGGTCAGCTTGCCGGCTATCTATAGACCTCTCCTCACCCGCCTTATTTTAAAACCGAAGCATGTTAAACCCTCTAAGCCGCTCCTCAGAAGACAATCCCTTCATCTCCCAAATTAGTCGGTGTCTTTGCTGGATTCCTTCCAAGATGCGGAGTTCCTTTGCGTTCCGCGCGTCCTACCACACACCATGAAGTAAGCTTCAAGGAGTGGCAGTTCCTGCGCCTTAAAGTCTCCTTTCAGTTTTAGCTCTAACAAGTTTTCACCTCCATAGCTTGTGCTTCTTGCTAACAGCACTCACTGAAAACTTCTGAACGTTGTCCCAGTTCTGATGGTTATACATACATTGCAGTATTTGTTAATGTTTGATATATAAGTGTATTTGTTTACTTAGCTTTTTGTTTTGTTTTGTTTTGTTTTGTTTTTTTGGTTTTTTTTTTTTTTTGTTTTTTGTTTTTTGTTTTTTCGAGACAGGGTTTCTCTGTTTAGCCCTGGCTGTCCTGGAACTCACTTTGTAGACCAGGCTGGCCTCGAACTCAGAAATCCGCTTGCCTCTGCCTCCCGAGTGCTGGGATTAAAGGCGTGCGCCACCACGCCCGGCTACTTAGCTTTTTATTTTGACAATTTTGTATGTGTGTATGAAAAATTGTGGTTATTTTCTTTTTCTTTAGTTTTTGTTTGTTTGTTTGTTGTTTTTGGTTTTGTTTTTTTTGTTTTGTTTTGTTTTGTTTTGTTTTGTTTTGTTTTGTTTTTGAAGCAAGGTCTTTCTATGTAGTCCTGACTGTCTTGGAACTCTTCAGGCTGGCTTGAAACTCACAGAAATCCACCTGCCTCTGCCTCCCAAGTGCTGGGATTAAAGGCATGCGCCACTACACACCCAGCCTGAATTTTGGTCATTTTCATCTTCTCACACTCATGTAGAAATCCTTTTCCCCAAAAATCCCCCTTCCTTCATTGAAATCTGTGTGTATGTGTGTACATGTGCGTGAGTGAATGCATGTGTGTGTGTGTGTCTGTGTGTGTGTGTACAATTAAGTTCAATCAGACTTTCCTGCATGAATTTAGGGTAAAGATTATTTACTGGAACACGGGCAACTATCATTACCAAAGAAACATTTGAGGGCTGGAGAAATGGGTTAGTGGTTAAGAGCACTGACTGCTCTTCCGAAGGTCCTGAGTTCAAATCCCAGAAACCACATGGTGGTCCGTAATGAGATCTGATGCCCTCTTCTGGTGCATCTGAAGATAGCTACAGTGTACTCACATATAATCAATCAATCAATCAATCTTTGGGCCGGAGCGAGCAGGGCTAGAGAGAGAAGAAAGAAAGAAGTACAATTTAAATAAGGACACTCTCGCCCAACAAGCATTAACTGCCAATCATCTTTCAGGAGGGGTGTGGCCTCGCTTGCCCCTCCTCCGTGCAGGGTGGTCTGTGCAAAACTCGGTGGCTGTGCCACATCCAGAAGACTTGTTTTCTAGCTCTCCTCTCATCCTCTGGCTCTGACATTTGATCTGCTTCCTTTCTGCTTCCTCTTCCAAGACGGAAGTTCCCCCAGCCTTGGATAGATAGATTTATTTGCAATAAGAAGCCGAAAACATAATAAAGCAAAGCGTGAAATACAAAGCTCAGCGTAGTTCACAGGCTGTAATTCAGCTGTGACCGTTATCTCATTAGATAACCAAAGGAGAGTTTTATCCCATTAGATAACCAAAGGAGAGTTTTATCCCGTTAGATAACAAAACCACAAATAACAAACAAGATAAGGCCCACCACAAAATCTTCTCTGATCCTCCAGCTGGAAATAAGCTGACATCTCTGAAAACTTTATATAAACTCTTTATATATATATATATATATATATATATATATATATATA
>NC_034598.1:86252189-86258062 GCF_900095145.1 Mus pahari | reverse complement strand
AGTACACTGTAGCTGTCCTCAGACACACCAGAAGAGGGCATCAGATCTCATTACAGATGGTTGTGAGCCACCATGTGGTTGCTGGGAATTGAACTCAGGTCCTCTGGAAGAGCAGTCAGTGCTCTTAACCGCTGAGCCATCTCTCCAGCCCTATATAAACTCTCTATATGGTACCCACATTCTATTTATGTGTGTGCCTTATTTCTTATACCAAAGATCATATCTTGGAAACGCATGACCAAAATCCTTTCTACAAACATTTCCTTAGGCCCGTATACTGTTTTATATACAAAATATGAGACCCATACACAACACGGTGTCTGCTTTTTCTAGGTGACAGACAGTAGGTCTATCATGAAGCAGTTAGTAGGAGGACAGATCACTTTGTACCTTCAGCTGATTTTATTCCTTTTCATTGGTTGCTGAACCCAAGGGAACATTTGAATTTGAAACACTTAGACTAGACTACAGTACACTAAAAGAATCATAGGCTCTTAATTATCTTAATTGTTCATGCACTGAGCAGTAATTAGTAGCCGAATAGAGCAAATTAAATTAAGCAAATATTTTAAAGTGTGTGTTGTTAAGAGGCAAGTCTTTTTGGTTTTGTTTTTCTATTATACCGACGTCGACCTGGGGATACAAAACCAACTAGTCCATCATGGCTCCTCTCTGCAGAGGACATCACATGCAGTAAGAAATAAGTGCACAAAATAGTTTGTGAATTAAATATCACCCAGAAGAAATGGTTAAGACACAAGATTCTAGAGTCAGACGGACTTAGGAATAAATGTTGCCTTTATAGAATTCTGTGAATTGGGTAAATATTTGATCTCACTGAACCTTGGTTTGTCTGCCTTCTGTTGGGGTTTTTTCCTGAAATCTGGGTTGGGATAATAATCCTATCTGCCCCACAGAAGTGTGGGGGGATTAAATAGGCTAACATTGAGTGTCCTTGGTCCAGTGCCTGGACATGGTTAATTATTCTAAAGATGGAGTGGGTTATTACCGGCATCTCCATGATCCAGAATCATCTACGGTACATGAGGGAACATCTAATCACTAAATTCACCATGTTCTATTTCTACCCAGTCCGTATTACTAAGTAATTTGCTATACTCTACTAAAAATGTCTCCTTAATATTCAGACTCGACTCCATGGGCAATTGCTGCGTCTGTGTGGGTGTGACGGAAAAGATCAGCTTGTCACCAGGAGTCCCTTTGCACTCTGGACATGTAAAGGCCAGCCCTGGCTGGGCCTACAGCTGCAGCTTCTATTTGTAGCCTGTGGGTTGAGATTCTGAAGCTCTGATTTATTTTCTGCCATGTGCCTTTGTTTGAAAAGACCCAAGTCCTCCTCAGCTGCCCTGGACATTATTGTCTGGTTGTGTGCTCAGTCCCCTCACTGGTAGAAGGTGGATTTTCTCTGAGGGGATTTTTCTCATTGCTCTCTTTAGTCACCTTTATAGTGTTCAGGGCGGCCTACTAAATATTTTCAGGGATTATTTCATGCCACACTCCTAGAACACCATGAGAGGGTAACCATGGTTACCTTCATCTTAAAATGAGGGGACATGAAATCTGAGGTACAAGCCAGGTGTGGTGGCGCACGCCTTTAATCCCAGCACTTGGGAGGCAGAGGCAGGCAGATTTCTGAGTTCGAGGCCAGCCTGGTCTACAAAGTGAGTTCCAGAACAGCCAGGGATATACAGAGAAACCCTGTCTCAAAAAAAAAAAAAAAAAAAAAAAAGAAAAAGAAAAGAAAAGAAAAGAAAACTGAGGTACAAGAAAGTTGAATTATCTCCAAAGGGCTCATCATTAAAGGTAGAGCCAATGATTGAAAATGTTTTCCAGAATATATGATTTTAGTTATTAAACTAAGCCCTTCTAATGTGACACAGAATGTCAGGTTCACCCACATGATCTTCATAGTGAGTGTCACACAACTATGAAGACTCTAGTAGGTGTTTGAGCTAAGCGATGAAAGTGTACTGATCAGTTAGCAAAGACTGCAGTTGACTGTCAAACTGTGACTTTTTTAGTAGTTCTGAAAGGGGAAGCCGAACAAATAAAAGATGTAGTCTCTTAATTTTCAAGGATGTTTCAACAGAATGATTACATTCAGGACCATAAAACAAAATCGTAGATATCACTTAAAGGGCCAAAGAGATGGCCAGTGGGTAGAAGCACTCTCAGCCAAGTCTGGTGAGCCGAGTTCAGTCATCAGAATCCGTCTGATGGAAGAGAACCAACACCCGAAGCAACACTCGCAGGTTCTTCTCTTGACCTCCATGGCATGTGTGTACACGACATCTGGTCAAGTCTGCATCTTTGATGGAAGTGAGAAGGGATCCTGTCTAATGAGATGAGGAAGCACAAAAGACAAGCCAACCCTAAGCCTGGCTTGGAGTCGATCTGAGGTTTAAAAACAGAAAATCAGTTAATGTGAGTTGAAGAACAAACGTTGGCTCGAAAAAGGAGCTCACGATACCATGAGGCTGACAGAAGGACTGTTGACTGATGTCCAGGCCTTTATTCTACACGAAATCTCCATTCCAAAATAACTCTTGTCCATCGGTATGTTTTAATGAGAAACAGCAGTCTCAGTACACAGGCATGGTCTTAGACATTGAACCAGGGGCCGGTGCGGATTTTTTAAGAACTAACTAGAGAACTGTTTGAGAGAAGCAAAGTCAATATACTAATTTTTTTGTCATTAGCCTTTGGTAGGCTAAGAGCATAGTTCAATGGTAGAACATTTGCCCAGCACGTGCAAAACCCTGGCTTCAATTCCCAGCCCTAAAAATAGAAAAAAAGTTCTCTACTTATGACACACTTGTAATTCTACTTTAAAATACCCAGTTGGGGCTAGAGAGGTGACTCTGTGGCTAGGGGCATAGGCTGCTCTTTCAGAGAACTCAGGTTCAATTCTTAGCATCCACATAGTTACTTACAACCATCTGTAATTCTAATTTCAGGTGATCTGATACCCTCTTCTCTGAGGGCACCAAGCATATACCTGGTGCCTACACAGATATGTGAGTAAAACATTCATATACATACAGTAAATAAATCTTTTAAGAATAATTAGGTAATATGCCCAAATGGGAGATTTGGGCTCATGGTTTTGTGTTGAAATCTGATTTTATGTTCCACACTTGCACACATGAGCTTTACATACAAGACCTATATAAGTATTCCAGAATTTATTTAGTTTCTGAAAGTGAAATACTTTAAAAGAAAACCAACTGGCTGGTTGGGGTAGCACTCAAAGGTAATGTCTTTTTTTTGTTTGTTTGTTTGTTTGGTTGGTTGGTTTTTTTTTTGAGACAGGGTTTTTCTGTGTAGCCCTGGCTGTCCTGGAACTCACTCTGTAGACCAGGCTGGCCTCGAACCCAGACATCTACCTGCCTCTGCCTCCCAAGTGCTAGGATTAAAGGCATGTGCCACCACGCCCAGTCTGGTAATGTCTTTTATATGCCATCGTTCAATGACAGCTTTCCAACATAAGCAAGACTCCAAGGACAGTTCTAATGCAGGACCTTCCCTCAAATCTGCTCAAACATCTACTTAGATGTTACCGTCTCTGGGTCTGCCACTGGTATCCCTCGGTATTCCCAGAAAGTCACAGTGTTCCTCTTAAAGAAGGGGTAGGTTTCTCGGAAGACAGATTCACCAGCAGCTCATCACATCACCACCCTTCTGATTCTGGTCTGGGATGAGCATCTATTTAAGACCAACAAGAGGAGAGTCTCCCCACCACCAGTGTTGGCCTCTTAGGACTTATTGGTGACACCACGAAAGTAATGGAGAGGACAGATGTGAGCTCTTTTGCCTCTTCCCCTCCTCCTTCTCTTATTCTGTCGCTGACAAGGTTTCAGAATGTAACCCAGGCTGGCCTAGGCCTTGGTTTTGAGCTCGCCTTCATCGTCTGTCTCCTAGGTTACAGGTCCTCACCACCACATCCATACCAGATCTGATCTCTTGTCCTGATTGGAGAATATGTGGCTCTTTTGCATAAAGCAGGGTTTTGTTTTGTTTTGTTTTTTGGTTTTTCGAGAGAGGGTGTTTCTGTGTAGCCCTGGCTGTCCTGGAACTCACTTGGTAGACCAGGCTGGCCTCGAACTCAGAAATCCGCCTGCCTCTGCCTCCCGAGTGCTGGGATTAAAGGCGTGTGCCACCACGCCCGACATAAAGCAGTTTTTGAATCTAAACTTTTGCCACTCCACAGAAGGCCTGCTCTCATTCCCTTCCCAGGATGAATCATCTATCAGCAATCCTGCCATCAAGGCCAAAGATTTGATCCTTGATCTTGTCATCCCTCAGTCTCTCCTGATTCTGTCTCTTGTAACATTGTGCACATACAGCCTCGGACTCTACTATTACCCAGGTATCTTTGCATATACCATTACCTCTTCCCGGGACACATCCCCATCTTGATTCTCTTATTCTAAGCACATGATCTAATCCTCTAATTTAAATTGTACTGTTAACCTGTTCTCTGGGGCCATCCACATAGGAATTATTAACATTTATTATTAATTAATTAACATCCTTAGTGAACCAAGATTGCTACCCTGACAGGGTAACAATAATTCAAATGTTATCCAACTACTTGGAAGTTTCTCAGGACCATGAAACATAAAGTTTGTTTAAGAGTTGCACAAACAGGGCTGGTGAGATGGCTCAGTGGGTAAGAGCACCCGACTGCTCTTCCGAAGGTCCGGAGTTCAAATCCCAGCAACCACATGGTGGCTCATAACCATCCGTAACAAGATCTGACTCCCTCTTCTGGAGTGTCTGAAGACAGTTACAGTGTACTTACATATAATAAATAAATAAATAAATAAAGAATTGCACAAACAGTTTGCACATTGGTTACACATTGGAGTCTTGTGGAGGACCCTAAAATACCTATGGTGGGGTTTCACTGCCTTGTCCAGGGCTGCATTTTGATTGAATTAAAGAGATGCAAGGTGGTACTGCATCCTCAATCTATGTTCCTAGTGTTCCCTAAGGTGATGACTCACTAGTTAGGCTCTGGTACTGATGCTGACTGGCCCATAGGGAAGAAGGACACAGCTCATTTTATACCATGGAAGCTGTCTTAGGGTTTCCATTGCTGTGAAAAGGCATCATGACCACAGCAACTCTCATAAAGGAAACCATGTCATTGGGGCTGGATTACAGTTTTAGAGGCTTAGTCCATTATCATCTCTGCAGGAAACATGGCAGTACACAGGCAGACATGGTGCTGGAGAAGGAGCTGAGAGTTCTACATCTTGAGCCATAGGCAGTAAAGAGGAGACGGTGAACCACCCTGGTGTACCTTGAGTATAAACACCCTCAAAGCCTCCATGGTGACACACTTCCTCTAAAAGACACATCTCCAGTAAAGTCACACTTCCTAATAGTGCCATTCCTTATGGCCCGGCATTCAAATGCATGAAGCTCTGGGAGCCATACTTTCTCAAACCATCACAGACCCATTACTGGATAGTACCATTAGAACACCATCTTCCTTGCAGAAGATTCTCCTTGCAGAAGACTGTCGTTCACAGTGCTGTCTGTGCCTTCCTTCTTCCTTGGCCACTTTAGACAACTGTGTTTATAGGGCCGATGAAATCCATACTTTGTATGTGGTTCATTACATCAGCTCTTCACACTGAAGAAATTTATAGGGGCACTTTCCATAAGTGACTAAAGTCACTGTCAACACGACCCCTTACTGTCCCATTGACTGTGTTTCTGTGTAGTAAGGGAGTCGATGTGATGTTTTCTAAGAGAGAAAGGAGTGATCTGCAGATTTAGAAACCATTCTCCAGAGCTCCCCAGCTGGGGGAAAAAAGGGAGTGGGAGGAGGGACTGGGAGG
>NC_034598.1:86244075-86251870 GCF_900095145.1 Mus pahari | reverse complement strand
GAGGGAGGGAGGGAGGGAGGGAGGGAGGGAAAGAGGGAGGGAGCAAGGTTGAGAGAGGCCAGTCTCTGGGGGGAGATTCCTCATCCCCAAAATAAACTCTTCCTGCTCAAGTTAGAGCCTCAGGCTTAAAGTATCAGCATCCTGGAACCAGAACAATACAAACATGGGATAAGGTTGATGAGACGCGAGCATTTGTAGGTGATGTGGTCATCGCTGGTGGTGCAGGCTCAGTGGAGCTGACAATGCACAGAGATGGGGTGGGGGTAGGGTGGGTGAGAGTCTAGCCAGCTGAGAAGGAAGGGGCTGTACCATGTACTGATGAGGAAATGGCAAGTCACACAGTGGTAGTCCCCTCAAGGCTTTCATACAGGGTTGACTTCTACCGTGTAGGAGATTCAGATCCACATCCCGTGGGCCTGGTAATTTGTCAAGGTTGCCTGGCCCAGTGGTCCTCAGTCTTCCTAATTCTGAGATCCTTTAATACAGCTCCTCATATTATGGTGACCCCTGGCTATAGAATTATTTTTGTCGCTACATAATTGTAACTTTGCTACTGTTATGAACCACAGAGTAAACGTGTGCTTTAAGTCCCCAAAGGGGTCGAGACCCACAGATTGAAAAACATTGGTCTAACCTATCATTCTAGTTTGGGAATTCAAATTCCCATGTCTAATAATCAATTCTACAAAACTCCATACGCAAGACAGCAAAGATTACAAGAAAGGACTCCACTGGCATGGCACTGTTCAAAGGGACTAAGAAAATGAGCCATGGAGTGTGGTGGCAGCTGCCTTTCAGGTTAGCACTCAGAGGCTGCAGAAAGAAGGCAGAGCTGGAAAACTGTTCAGGCTGTTCAGCAAGGTCAAGACCAGCTTGGGTTGCAGGATGAAAAACAGACAAGTAAATAAACTAAACCAACAAATAGAAAATAAAGCCTTAGCTCCAATAATGGGAATCTAATTAATTATTGTATACTAATTAACAGGTATTATTTATAAATGCTACATAACTAAATGGCATATACCAAGAAGATAATAGCCATAAAAAAGAATGATGAGGTCAGTTATAGTGATGCACGCCTGTAATCCCAGCTCTCAGGAAGCAGAAGCTATCTCCCTAAGTTCAAAGCCAGCCTGGTCCACATAATGCATTCCAGGCCAGCCAGGGCTACAGAGTGAAACCTGTCTCAAAACTCAAAAAATAATAATAATTTTAAAAGTCGTTATACATATTAACATGAAACAATGTATTTACACACATTGAGAGAAGATTTGCTGCTGACCTGTATTATAATATCTTCTCATTTTTCATGTCCTGTATTATTTGCAACCAGGATTTAGAAAAGAAAGAAAACAGACACTCATCTTTAAAAATATTTTTAATTGAGTGTATGTGCATATGCACATATCTGAGGGGTCCAGAAGAGGGCGTCGGAGTCCTGGAGCTGGAGTTACAGGTGGTTTGTGCGCTGCTCAGTGTGGAAATGAAGCTGATGACATCACCTGTAATGCCAACCAGGGGGATGTTATGACAAAGGGACCTTAAGTCCGAGGATCACCTGGTCTACATAATGAGTTCAAAGTTAGTTTGGAGTTAGTGTGGTAGTACTGGCTTTTCATCCCAGTGCTCAGGAAGTAGAGGCCGGTGGACTACTATGAGTTGGAGGTCAGCCTGGTCTACACAGGGAGGTGCAGGCTAGCCTGGTCTGCATAGTAAGACCTTATCTCTAAATCAATAATTAAATGAATGAATAAATAAATAAAAAATAAACAAGCAAACAAACAAATAAATATAAGCTATAGTGAGACCAGGCCTCAAACAAACAAACAAACAAAAGGCCAAATCGGATGAAAATCTAGCATCTACTCTAAACAGACAGAGTAAAAGAACAAAAAACAAAACAAAACAAAAACAAACAAGCAAACACCAACAACAGCAAAAACAGGAACAAGAGGAAACCTTGCTTTGTTTATATGAATGTTTCCTCTTCTAGAAACTCATTCTATACAAACGACACTTGAAATAAAGGGCTGAGGGTATGAACCACGAAGCTATCGGTCAGACATGAAAAAGCTACAGAAAATTAAAGATTCCATTCACTATAGGAGGAAAAATAAATCAAACAATCCCAAACTGCAGGACTCCTTTCTCTGTATAATTTTCCCACAGTCCTGTACACATATAGCTTATATGCAGCTTTTCTTCAGAAACTACCCAGTTTTTCTGGTAAGCTGGTGAGATGGCTCAGTGGGTAAGAGTACCTGACTGTTCTTCCGAAGGTCCAGAGTTCAAATCCCAGCAACCACATGGTGGCTCATAACCATCCCTAACAAGATCTGACTCCCTCTTCTGGAGTGTCTGAAGACAGCTACAGTGTACTTACATATAATAAATAAATAAATAAATAAATAAATAAATACATACATACATACATACATACATGCATACATACATACATACTTGGGAGCTAGTGAGATGGCTCAGAAGTGAACAGCGAGGCTGCTCTTCCAGAGGGCCTGGATTTGACATCCAGGGGATATGGCTACCCACATGGTGGTTTACAACCATCTATAACTCCAGCTCTCAAGGATCCAACACCTAAGTCTGGCTTCCTTGTGCACCAGACACGCATGTGGTGCACAGAGTATGTGCGGGCAAAATACATAAAATAGTGTTGTTTTTTTTAAGCATTTGAACCCCACACAAGGAAGCTCTTTGTGTTAGCCTGTTGCATATTTATCTTTTTTATCCTTTGTGAATTTCATACGTGTGTTTGGGTCATAATCACCTCCGTCAGAGGTTATTCAGTTTTAAAGAAAAATCTCTCATTTTTATCTACTATGCCGCATCTTCATGTAAGTTAAAACAAAACATTTAGAGTTCTCCTTTTCCACCCAAACTCTTTCTCTTTGTCAACCTCGTTTAAATATTGCTGCATGCTGTCGCTAAGGGAAACGCTCCTGTATCTTCCAAAATAGAGACCAAGGAAACGATCAGATTTCTTTAATGCTCAATGAGGCATAACAACTTGGCTATGGGAATACGTCCACCTGGAACGGTGGTGTACCTGGCGGCATGAATAAAAGGCTGTGTAAAAAATAATTATCATTCTTGGGAAAGAAGAAAGTCACAGAAAAATAGATTCTCCTGCGGACAAGAAGTGGTGTAAGTCGCTAGGGAAACATTCGGGAGCAAGGAAAGCCTAGCTGATGTACTTTGCTCTGTGAAGTGGAACAGGAAACAAGGGTTCTGCCACCGAGTGATGATGGAAAATTCTGTTCAGCAGCTCAGCTTATTTGAGCGGGGAAGAGCGACGATTGGGTGACAAGGTCGAGTCGAAAGCCTGTGCACTTAGCTATGTGAAGTTCTACTGTATCACGCTCAGTGTTATTTTAGGATAGTCACGAGAGCACTTGAACCCTGAACAGGGAACCTCTCTTCGCCTTATCCTGTCGCGCACGGGCATAAAGTGGCTCAAGTACTCAGACACAGAGGCAACTCCAACCAAAAGGCTAGCGAGTGTGGTCTACCTCCATCCTTTGCACTGGTGTTTCCTTGGAGCCTCTCCAAGCCCAGAACCACATTTAGCTTCAGTTCCCCCTTGCCTTGGAGAGCATTTGGAAAGGATGACGTCACACACTAAATGCACGTCTGATTTAGTTGGTGACACGTACGGTAACAAAAAAAAAAATAAATCCTCATAACTTCAGTCAAACTAGGATTTTTCTAGCGCTGCCCTTAAGATGTTGCTCTGGGTTCTTTTGGTAGGAGTTGGATTTGGGGATGGGGCAGGGGGGGATGCCAAGGGCACAGGCCCAAAGCCAATTTTCCTTGCAAATAAGCAGTTTAAGACAATTCCAGTCTTTGAGTCTTTGCTACATCAAATACAGAAGAACTCGTGTAATACATAAATAAGAGGATAATTTTTTTTAAGATAAATAAATGGAAGGCATGGTGGCCTATACTTCAGGAGAGCTGTGAGCTTTGAGGGCAACCTGATCAACTTTGTGTGAGTAATCTTTCCAAAGAGGAGGAGGACGAGGGGAAAGGGAGGTTAGGGGTAGACACATAAATGTTAGTTTGAGTAAATAAAGAAAATATCTAACAAAAGAAAAATGTTAGTTTGCCGGTGGAACAAATTCCGTAGTCGGCTGGACACTATTAAGAAGCTTCCGAGTTCAACATTACCCGTAGCCACTGTGGAAACACCCTGTAGCACGTTAGGATACTGACCCCAAGCCCTATCTCAGATTCCAGTTATAGGAGTCTTTTCTTCCCCGTTACTCCCACTGCGTGAACTTGACTGGGTTCCCAAGCGAGTAAGTATCTTTCACATCAGCTGCAGACAACCAGAGCAGTTATAAATATAGGCTCAAATGGCCTCACCCGAGAGTTTGGGTTTTGGCATCTGATACCCGATGTGCTAATGGTAGCAGCAAATGGCTGGCCAGTAGTCTGCACTGCTCCATTTGCAAGTAATTTATTACCACAGCAGCATCTGAACTAGTAAGGAAGTCTCCCCAGCCACTCTCCTTTTCCTTTTCCTCTATTCCTACTTCAGTTCCATGACTGAGAGAAGAAAGCTGGGCATGGTGGTGCATACCTTTAACCCTAGCCCCCCAGGATGCAGAGGCAGATAGATCTCTAATTTAAGGGTCAGCCTGGCCTACGTACTAAGTTCCAGGACAGTCAGAGCTATACAGTAAAATCCTGTCTCAGAGAAATAATAATAATAATAATAATAATAATGATGATGATGATAATGATAATAGAAGACCATTCTTGGCTCTGTCTCAGGGTTACTGTAGTAATGAGTGGGTTTTTTTTTTACTACTGGTACAATTTATAATATAATAGCCCTGTGTGTTAGAATTACTATCAGTCCTATTTTACAGATACCGAAACTTGGGAATGAAGGCTTCTGTATTTTGTTTTTTAGTAGTCTCTGTAGATGAGACCTCAGACTGTCTGAATCCTGAATGCTGGAGAATACACAAGCTAGTTTGCATACCAGGCCTCGGGTCTTACTTTCATTTCCCAATAATAAATGTATTCATTTTGGCAAGATCGGATGCTATGCTTATTCCTGGTTTGATTGTCCTCAATAATCCACTGTCCCACGTGAGCTGTAACCTACAGTGTTCCATCTTCTCATGCTCCTGGGAACACCACTGAACAGTTGTACAAATTCTCCCCACACCAGGAGCCTCTGGCAGTCCACCCGCCAGGAGATGGTATTTTAAGTTACAGTGAGGTTGCTGTGTAATCCCCTCCTGCTCTCTTCTCTGAGCGACCCACCCACCGTCCCTGCTGTCCCTGCTTTCACGTGTCTTTCCACTCTTCACTTGGTGTTCCCTTACTTTTGATCTGACTAACACCATTTTTCCTACTGTCACCAAACATCATTGTGATGAGAAAAATCGGGGTGGGGGGGGGTGAGGGGAAGAGGAGAGGGAGGGAGGGGCAGCGGCAAGGGAGCACCTACAATTTAATTTTCCTCTCCAGTGTGCCAAAGGGAATTCTTTCTTCTCTCAA
Organism: Mus pahari; assembly: GCF_900095145.1. Classification (NCBI taxonomy): domain Eukaryota; kingdom Metazoa; phylum Chordata; class Mammalia; order Rodentia; family Muridae; genus Mus; species Mus pahari. The sequence goes on along the minus strand of NC_034598.1, from coordinate 86,246,335 downwards.
AGCCCTAAAGAGGGAGGTTTCTTGCTTAAGTTAGACAATCCAGGGAGACAGGCAGCTGGGGACAGCCAGTGACTGGAAGTTTAGGAGGAACAAGCTTTGGGGGATTGGATGACAGAGAATCTTCTGGAACACAGTGTGGGTAGGAAGGGTGTTAATAGCTACTGCTGAGAAAGATGCTCCTGGGTTCTCTTGGAAGCCCTTTGCACGTAAGTGTTTGGGAATTTGAGGTGGGAGGCTAGACCTTTGCTCCTCTTAAAACAACCCCCATGGGATTGTAACCTCATAGGAAGAACAGTATCAACTAACCTGGCCACCCAGAGCTCCCAGGGACTAAACCACCAACCAAAGAGTACACATGGGGGGACCCATGGCTCCAGCTGCATAGGTAGCAGAGGATGGCCTTGTCAGGCAATCAATGGGAGGGAAGACCCTTGGTCCTGTGGAGGATTGATACCCCAGTGTAACAGGATGCTAGAGCAGTGAGGTGGGAATGGGGGGTGGGAGGGGAAGCACCCTCATAGAGGCAAAGGGGATGGGGGATGGGGGATGGGATGGGGGTTAGTGAGAGGGAAGGGGGACAACATTTGAAATGTAAATAAATAAAATACACACACACACACACACACACACACACAAACCAAAAAAAGAAAAAAGAAAAAAGAAAAAAAGAAACTGGAGAGATGGCTCAGTGGTTAAGAGCAATGACTGCTCTTCCAGAAGTCCTGAGTTCAATTCCTAGCAACCACATGGTGGCTCCCAACCATCTGTAATGGGATCTGATGCCCTCTTCTGGTGTGTCAAAAGACAGCTACAGTGTACTCATATAAAAAAAAGAAGAAATTGGTACTTAGGGACTCCACCCCTCTTCTCTACATAGGGGTAGAGAAGATTCTCTTCTGGGATAACCCACCCCACCCCCACACGTGTAAAGTATATCCCTGTATTCTCAATTGTTAATTACTGGACTGCTAGCTGAATATGTAAATGCTTGTCCCTTTCCCACCAGCCCATAAAAGACAAGCTAAGTGCTCTGGGGAAGGTCGAGTAAGGAGTGTGGCTTTTTGCATAATAAAGAGCTGATGGCTGCAGCTGGGCGGGAAGGACTGGAGCTGAGAGGCAGAGCACCAGGAAAGTTGAGGGGTGCAATGGCTGAAAAGCTGGGTTAAGTTAGAAGCTAACTGAGAGACTGCCCCAGCAAACAGACCAAACAGTCTTATTCTATACAGATATCCCCTTATGGCCCCCGTCTTTATTATTAAACCTCACTCAGGTCTCCCAAAAGCCCTGAAATAATTAGCACTATATCACTAGGCACAGAGCAGGAAGTAGACCTTTAAGAGGGATTCAGTGGAAGCAAGGCTCCTTTCCTGGAAACAAGGCTTGGTGTTCAGGAGAAAGTCAGGAGAGCCCTCTCCTCGGGGAGGCGGGGACTAGATCATGAAGGCGAGAGGTTTCTCTTTCTCTCTCTGCCATGTGGAGACACAGCATCAGTAGTAGATGTCTATGAATAAAACAGGGTCCTCTGCAGACGTGAGGCCTGCCTGCTTCTTGGCCTCAGGCTTCCCAGCTTCCAGAACTATGAAAACACGGCAGATGTTATTTCAGTTCTCCAGTCTTGAGAGAGAGAGAGAGAGAGAGAGAGAGAGAGAGAGAGAGAGAGAGAGAGAGAGAGAGAGAGAGAGAGAAGCGGATTAATTTATTTTTAAGCTTTTTAATATCCTGTTGGGTACCTAGATTTGGGGGTTCAGGTGGTAGCGGGATTGTGGGTTCAGTTAAGGGTCTTTCCAATCAGTCTCCTTGGGTTGCGTTCAGCCACAGGGAAACACCTTCACTGAACTGATGCGCACAAAGCATAACCAAGGCCTCATTCAGCTGGAGAAATGTACACAGTTCTAGGCCAGACTCCAGGATAAGGCAGTAGTTAATGGATGCTGTTAGCAATTCCTCTAGGCCACGCCCCCAGTTACCTAGCAACAGCTGCCCCCATGTAGCCTTGCTCACTAATAAGCTCGCCCTCCCTCCCTCCCTCCCTCCCTCCCTCCCCCTTCCTCTCTCTTCTCTCTTCTCTTTCTTACTCTCTCTTTCTTACCCATTCGTCCCCAGCCAGCCTCTTCCTCTTTTCTCTCTCTACCCCCTTCTCCAGGTCCCAATAAACTCCCTTTTATCCTAAGGGTATGGTATATCTTATGGCTGAATCCTCAGAGGGAACGCTTTGGCATGGGCCCACCCAGGTGCTCGCTTCCACCACCATTTAATAAAA
>NC_034598.1:86229075-86241575 GCF_900095145.1 Mus pahari | reverse complement strand
TTCCCCCACAAATACCATCCTCTCTGGCCTCTGGGCTCTGTGTCCCAACTCACTCCTGGTTTTCCTCATAAACAGCTACCTTTCCTAGAGGGGAAGTCAACACTGGGCATAGGCACCAGGCTGAAGAAACACTCCCACCTGGGGTTTAACTCAGTGAACAATACATTTACTGACATCATTTAGAGTAGGGTGGCTCAGAGGTTCCTCAAAAGAACACGGGTGACTTAGGCAGCTGCGTCCCCTGAAATCCCACCCCGGCACGGGTGAACAGCCATAACTTCTGCTGAAGTTTCTTGCACAAGTCCACGGGAGAGGCTACCACCTCCTGTCTGCCAGCACGTGCTATAAAACCTTGGGAAGAGAGGGTGGTGAGTTGTGTAACCTTCTTGTGAGTTCTGTGAGCCTCCCGTTCTCTACAGGAGAAACTCAACCAATACACAGTACCAGCTGTTTTCTGTCTCTGCTCTGCAGGCCCATCTCCGGCCATGGGTTCTATGGAATGCCCCCACAGTCCATTTCCACTTTTGTCTAGCTTACTCCTATCCTCTCTCCTCACCCTGAGCACTAACTCCCTGCCCCCACCTCCAATCTCTTTGACCAGCCACACCCCTTATTGTCAGTCTTGGGCACTCACAGGGCTATGCTTGCCCTCTCTGACAGCCCTTGTCATAGCCATGATGCCAGGTTAGTGGGTAAAGTCTGTGAATTTCTCCCTAGAAACCTAGCTCTCTGAGAACAAGACCTCTTCTCATTGGAGGCCAACAGCAAAACCTCTTCATTAACAAAGTGCCTCAAGGCAGAGCCTGTCTCCCCAAGGCTATGCTAGTCTAATCCTTGGCCTTGCCTTCTTGAAATTCTGCATACGTTTAAAAAGAGAACTCTGCTGTTTTCCTTTTCCACTGCCCCCACAAACTGTATAGCCAGTCTTGAAAATTATTCTGTGAGCTCAAATTATTCTGACAGCTCCAGATGGTGGGTGGGTCTGACTCCACACAACCCTCGTGTTCCCTATCTTGTTGATGACAGCGACACTCAAGGATGGGTCTGAATCTGACTCTATCTGCCCAAGGACTTTTCTTTCCTACTCTTTCCTCCAAATTGTTGTCTCCCGGGACATCTCTGGGATAGGGTTGCTTTGGTTGCATTCTCTGGCATAAACAGACCTGTGAGTCATAGAGCAAGCCCATCGAGAGGGCCGCAGCTGTCAGGCATCTGTGACTTACTTTGCGATGGCATGAAAAATATCTCCCGATTGGTTCGCTCCACCTTATGTCCTGCCCCCGGATTTGTAGCGTTGACATTTCTGCAGAATACTTTTATATACGTAGGAAAAAAAACAGCACCAGCTGCCAAAGGGAATGGGTCCCGGGACGCCTCAAATTCAACTGGGATAATCCACTCCTTCAACATTAATTTTCAGTTTGATTTGAAGGTCACTGAGCCGTTTCTGGTCACTGGTAACTTAAAGTAGTAAAAAGAAAGGATTAGACTCGGAGTCAGGAACCCGAGGCAGGAATAGATAGAACATTATATCGGAAGGGGTAAAAGGAATTTGTGCATTGGCTCGCTTTCCTGAAACCCAGGATTCTGTCTCTATGATTAAGTTTACACCAAATAGATTCATAAAATCCTACCTTGAAACAGCCATCAAAGCAGAAAGACTCAAAGCTGCCTTTGGTGCCCTGTCCAATGGGAAAACATTTAGGTCTTAGAGCATGGCAAAGATAAACTGTGTGCCAAAAACTACCTTCAAAAGGCATGCTGCAAACAGACTTACTTGGGTGTTTCAGCCAAAATGTATCAGTCATATTCTGGATGAGGGGCAGAGAACAGGAAGTGTCACAAAGTTAGACCAGCTCTGGGCAAAGCATACCAAAATGTTCTTTGATTAAAAAGGCCACTTCTCATGGGGCCATTATTATCAGCGTGACTTGTCTTCTGAACCAGATCCTTTACCCATCATGAGTTCTCAACCTGCTTTTCCATTTGTTCTTTTGGGGTTGTGGTAGTGGATATCAAATGCTGTGTGCTTATGGGCTCCTTGGAAGGGTTAATCTGTGAGCAGCTAGACTCTCAAGGACTCTGTTAACTCTGTATTCAAGAGAAATCACAGAGGTAGTTTAATATTTCATGAGTCTCTGGTAGGTTAAAGGGCTGCATGATACATTCATCCATTCAGGTAAGATTAGGAACTTTCAAATACTGACTTATTCTCTGTCTTTGATAGCTTTCTAAAAAAAAAAAACCAAAACAACAACAACAAAAACTCTTTGAGAATGATTTCCTAACAATAATTTGTCTTTCATAAAACAATAAAGACAACAATAATAACATTTATTTTGTTTTGCTTGCTTGGAGACAAGGTCTCTAATTTGTCTTTTATAAAACAAGAAAGACAACAATAATAACATTTATTTTGTTTTGCTTGCTTTGAGACAAGGCCTCACTATGTAGCCCAGGCTGGTCTGAAACCTGCTGTACATCCAAGTGTGGTCTTGAACTTAACAATCCTCCTACTTCTGCTTCCCATGTGCTAGGTATGTGCCACTAACTCCAGACTACCACTGACAGATTTTGCATGGTTACTGTCTTAGTCAGGGTTTCTATTCCTGCACAAACATCATGACCAAGAAGCAAGTTGGGGAGGAAAGGGTTTATTCAGCTTACATTTCCATACTGCTGTTGATCACTAAAGGATGCAGGACTGGAACTCAAGCAGGTCAGAAAGCAGGAGCTGATGCAGAAGCCATGGAGGGATGTTCTTTACTGGCTTGCCTCCCCTGGCTTGCTCAGTCCACTCTCTTATAGAACCCAAGACTGCCAGCCCAGAGATGGCACCACCCACAAGGGGCCTTTCCCCCTTGATCGCTAATTGAGAAAATGCCCCACAGCTGGATCTCATGGAGGCACTTCCCCAACTGAAGCTCTGTTCTCTGTGATAACTCCAGCTGTGTCAAGTTGACACAAAGCTATCCAGTACAGTTACCATACACAGAGACTATTGTGGTTATTTTACTTACATTAACTTATCCCTACAATGTCTCTCTAAAAGAAGATCTATGGTCACTGACTTGACAGATGAGGGAAGCAGGCACAAGGTGACACAGGGTCATTCTACCTTGAGAAGAGACCACAGTGGTTACCATAGAGACAGGTTTTGCCAGGATTCTGTGTGATAGGATCCAACAAAGGTGACTTGAAAAATGCTTTTACACAAACTGAAAAGGTGGTAATATTAAAGGATAGGGTTTACATAAAAGACCAAAAACAAAAAACAAAGCAAAACAAAACAACACCAAAAACAACAAGGAAACCAATATGGTGTTAGAATAAAAGGCAGTTGTCTTGTTGTTACCACTATTACGATCATAACTTGAGGTTCTAGGGAGCGAAGCATGTTTTTATGCATGCCAGGAAGCTTCTACCACTGAACTGCATCCTCGGCCCAAGACATAAACTCGCTTTAAAAAATAAAGTAGAGCTTACAATCAGTCTGGGAAAGGCATGTCCAAGTAAGATCATGAGGGTTTCTTTGTGTAGCCCTGGCTGTCCTGGAACTTGCCTGTAGACCAGGCTGGCCTCACACACAGAGATCTGCTGTCCTTTGCCTCCTGAGTACTGGGATTGAAGATGTGAGCCACCACCAACCAGTCTCCATCTGGTGTTATCCCTATCTCCATTAGAGCAGGGTAGTCTGCTCTTCCAAAAAGTATGGGGTGACTGTCTAGTGTTGTCCCCCTTGGGGTCTCACATTGAAGCAATAGCTGTGACTTTTAATTTTAAGCTACAAGTCTGCTTTAAAAAAAGAAAAAAGAAAACTTGTTTGCTGAGTTCAGTTCACCTACGCTGCTCTTAAAAGCATCATCAATGTCATGAGTCAGACTTAATGGCGTTTGCCTATTGTACTGACTGACTTTGTGTCAACTTGACACAGGCTGGAGTTATCACAGAGAAAAGGAGCATCAGTGGAGAAAATGCCTCCATGAGATCCAGCTATAAGGCATTTTCTCAATTAGTGATCAAGTGGGGAGGGCCTCTTGTAGGTGGCACCATCTCTGGGCTGACAGTTTCATAAGAAAGCAAGCTGAACAAGCCAGGGGAAGCAAGCCAGTAAGAAATATCCCTCCATGGCCTCTGCATCAGCCCCTACTTCCTGCTTGAGTTCCAGTCCTGACTTCCTTTGGTGATGAACAGCAATGTGGAAGTGTAAGCTGAATAAACCCTTTCCTCCCCAACTTGCTTCTTGGTCATGATGTTTGTGCAGGAATTGAAACCCTGACTAAGACACCTTTCATCCTAGCACTCAGAAGGCTGAGGCAAGAGGATCACAAAGTCTAGGCCAGCCTGGGCTACATTGTAAGACTGTCTCAGAAGACAAAAAGCTTGCACACTGGGAACTTCTGCATGGAACTAATTCCTCTTCACACCTTCAATAGGATATAAATCAAGCTGTTAGAATAGTTAAGGGAGATGTTAACAGAGGGGTTTAGAAAGAATGACTAGGTCTTTCAGTTCCCATGTCAGAGGAGACCACCCAGGATGGACACAGCTCTCCTTGGGCAGGTGCAGTTTATTGCTGCTGTCATTCCTGGTGACATTTGACTCCTGCATCTTCAGCCTTTAACTCAAACTCACACTGGTGAGCCTCCAGGGAGCTTACAGGCCTTCAGCCTCAGTCTGGGGCAGTACCACTGGTCCCCCGTTCCTGGACTTAGCTGCTACTAGTTTCTCTCATTCTCCAGCTTGCGGATCAGGCACTATGGGACTTTGCAGCCTCTGGTCTTAAAAAGCTGGGGTAGTAAGCCCGCTCCCATAATTAGTACTTTTTTATTTCCCATCCCCTAAGTGGAGAGATGGCTCACTGGTTAGGAGCATCTACTGCTCTTATAGGGGACCTGTGTTTGGTTCCTACCTCCCACATCAGGGAGCTTGCAACTAACTGTAACTCTAGCAAGGGATCCAATATCCTCTTTTGGCCTCCAAAATCACCTGGACTCACACGCACATGCATATGCTCCAATGTATACATATACAAACAGTTAAAAACCAAATAGCCAGACATGGTAACACACACCTTTCCCAGCACTTGAGAAGCAGAGGCAGGCAGATCTCTATGGGTTCAAGGCCAGCCTGGTCTACAAAGTGAGTTCTGGGGCAGCCAGGGTGATTACACAGAGAAACCCTGTCTGGAAAAAAACCAGCTAAACAAACAAACAAACAAAGATAAGCTTTTAAAATAAGTTCTCATTTCAAACTACAGGGATAATTGGTGATAGTTGGTAGTTGTAGAAGAACCTAGAGTTAGTGCTGACAATCAGAAATAAAAGTGAATGGCTAAGATCCTTTCAGGTCACACCAGGCAACTTGTTTATGTGGGAACACCAGTAAGAAATACCTGAGCGCACACACGAATGCACGTGTACACACACAACACCAGAAGGTGTTGGTGATATTGTTTAATAAATAAATAAATAAATAAATAAAGAGTAAATAAGTGTCTTAGTTGGGTTTCTACTGATGTGAAGAGACTCCATGACCACAGCAATTCTTTTCAAGGAAAACATTTAATTGGGGCTTATAGTTCAGAGGTTTAATCCATTATCACCATGGTGGGAAGCATGGTGGCATGCAGGCAGAAGTGCAGCTAGAGAAGGAGCTAAGGGTTCTACATTTTGATCCACAGGCATTGGGAAGAGACAATGAGCTGCTCGGCCTGGCTTGAGCTTCTGAGACCCCCAAAGCCCACCCACATTGACACACTTCCTCCAACAAGACCACACCTACTCCAACATGGTCACATCGACTAATAATTTCACTCCTTATGAGTCTGCGGGAGTTGTTTTCTTTCAAACCACTTCAGCTATTATGATTCTAACATAGTTCGTCCCCTAAAGGTTTATGTATTGGAAGTGTGGTTCCCAGTATGACAGTGTTGAAACCATCAAGATAATCAGGCCGGTAGAGGCACTGCACTTGGAAGGAGCTAATGCAATTGATTCCCACAAGACCCTTCTCAGTTCTCTTGAGCACAAGTTGTGATGAAAAGAAAGGGACTGTCCCCTCCCCAGTACCTGGCTTCCGAGTTCTAGCATTCAAAACTGGGAGCTGAATAAATCTCTTTTCTTTAAGATGTCTAGCATCAGGTCATTTTTTAATAGCAACAGAAAATGGACTAACAGACTTGAATCACTTAAGCAAAACCATTTCTTTATTTTATTTACTAATTTGAGTAAAATTTCTGTCTTTTTAAATCCAGTGTGTTTTAATTCATAAATGGACTGCTTCCTTCCGCCTTCCAAAGACTCTTTGATATTTTGATGTACTTTAAAAATGAATATATAGTAGTAGTAGTTGTTGTTGTTGTTGTTTTGGCTTTGGTCTTTGTAGACAAGGTCCTCACTCTGTAGCTCCGGTTGGCCTAGTACTCTCGCTTTGTATTCCAGGCTAGCCTGGAACTTGTTATGTAGCCCAAGCTGGCTTGAGCTCACAAGCTTAAGCTGCCTGCCTCTGCCTCTGGGATTCTGAGATTTAAAGCACTTGCCAAATACACAGTGTTTTATAAATTGGCTTTAACAGCTGTGCTTGCTCTCCAACACAATGAGTGGTTTTAAAGTGATCCATCAATACTTCAGTTAGCAAGACTGCCGAATTACTGGTCTCCTCTGTTCCTTTGGGATGACTCTGTAGTCGAGGCTTAGGTTCCGTTCTGTGTTGAGAACAGCACCTGTTAAAACTGTGACAGTTTTCAACACTCCCCTATGAAGACAGCTTTGCATTTATTTCCTTTACATGGAAACTCAAAATAATTGTGAACTGGACAAGTGTGAAACACTCGTCTAAGAAAAAAATAAAAAATAAAATAAAAAAACAGTTTTTTTAAACAACAGAGGACTACGAGAGGGAGGGGTGTCTCTCTTCCTTCTGCCCCCTTTGAAACACTGGCTTTTCTCCCTTGATACTTTTTAAGTTATGACACGTTTTAAAAAAGAGAAAGGGTCTTTCCGAGGGCAGTCATGATAGATCCCTTTCTGTGAGTGCTCCATAGCCTCAGTAATAGTGTCAGGCCTTGGGACCTCCCCTTGAGCTGGATCCCACTTTGGGCCTGGCTCTGGACCTTCTTTTCCTCAGGCTCCTCTCCATTTCCATCCCTGTAATTCTTTCAGACAGGAACAATTATGGGTCAGAGATGTGACTATGGGATGGCAACCCTATCCCTCACTTGATGCCCGTTTTCCTGCTGGAGGTGGGCTCTATAAGGTCCCTCTCCCTACTGTCAGGCGTTTCATCTGAGGTTCCCTCCCTTTGAGTCCTGGGAATCTCTCACCTCCCAGGTCTTTGGTGCATTCTGGGGGCACCCACCCTCCTATTTCCTGAGGTTGCCTGTTTACATTCTTTCTGCTGGTCCTCGGGGCTTCAGTCCTTTCCCTCACCTAATCAGATCAGGTCCCCCCCCACACACACAACACATACACTCCATCCACTTTCCCTCCCAGGTCCTTCCCTCTCTCCCCACTTGTGATTGATTTCTTCTCTCTCCCAAGACTTAGGCATCCTCACTTGGGCACTTCAGCCTGTTGAGCTTTTTGAGTTCTGTGGACTGTATCCTGGGTATTCTTTACTTTTGGGGGGGGGGTCTAATATCCACTTATCAGTAAGTACATACCATGCATGTCCTTTTGGGTCTGAGCTACCTCACTCAGGATGATATTCTCCAGTTCCATCCATTTGCCTGCAAAAGACAGGATGTCCTTGTTCTTAGTAGCTGAGTAGTATTCCATTGGGTAAGTGAACCACATTTTCTGTATCCATTCTTCTGTTGTGGGACATCCGGGTTGTTTCCAGCTTCTGGCNATCACAAATAAAGCCACTATGAACACAGTGGAACATGTGCCCCTGTGGCATGGTGGGCCATCTTTTGGGTATATTCCCAAGAGTGGTATAGCTGGGTCTTCAGGTGGATCTATTTCCAATTATTCTAAGGAAAATTGATTGATTTCCAGAGTGGTTGTACCAGTTTGTAATCCCACCAGTAATGGAGGAGTGTTCCTCTTTCTCCACATCCTCTCCAACACGTGTTGTCACCTGAGGTTTTGATTTTAGCCATTCTGATTGGTGTAAGGTGGAATCTCAGGGTCATTTTGATTTGCATTTCTCTGACCATAAAGGACTTTTAACGTTTCTTTAGGTGCTTCTCAGCCATTCCAGGTTCCACAGTTGTGAATTCTCAGTTTAGTTCTATATCCCATTTTTTGATTGGGTTGTTTGGGTTTTTGATGAGAGTCAGATGCAGATATTTGCACCCAACCAATGGGCAGAAGCAGCTGCTCCCTGTTGTTGAATTAGGGAAGGCTGAAAGAAGCTGAGAAGGGTAATCCTGTAGGAGGACCAGCAGTCTCAATTAATCTGGACCCTGAAATCTCTCAAACACTGGACCACCAAACATACAGCATACACCAGCTGGTATGAGGCCCCCAACACACATACAATAGAGCACTTCCAGGTCTGTGCTCATTCAGAGATGATGCACCTTAACCCTCAAGAGACTGGAGGCTCCAGGGTGTTTAGAGGTCAGGTGGGGTGGAGGGTGGGGAGATGGGATGGGGTGGGGAGGAGGTGTGGGGTGTGGGGTGTGGAGCAGACGGGGGGAGAGGGTGTGTGTGTGCATGGGAGGGCGGGGAATGGAATATGGAGTATAAAAAATATAGATTAAAATTAAATTTTAAAAAATTTTTAAAGGAAGAACTTGGAAAAAAAGAAAGAGAGGGACAAAAGAGAAAACAATGAAAAGGGTGGCAGTTTCATGTGAATCATTTGCCAGCTCAGCCCAGGCAGGCTGGCCAGCAAGTTCCTGGGAGCCACCTAAGTCCACTCAACGACACTGCGGCTGTAGATGCCTGCCTTTTATGAGGGTGCTGGTGATGGGCACTTGGGTCCTTTTGCTTACACAAGCACTTTGCCCACAGAACTGTCCAGCCCAGACAGGATAATCTAATGAGTTAGTAATTATATACATAAAGGAAATGATTAGAGATCTAGAAAATTTCAAGATATATAATTTTTAAAATTATTTTATTTTATATGTATGGGTGTTTTGCCTGCACGTATCTCTGTGTGCCATGTCCTTGCCTAGTGCCTGTGGAGGCAAAGAGAGTGTCAAATCCCCTGGGGCTGGAGTTACAGACCAGGTGAGGTGCCGTGTGGGTACTTGGAATTAAACTCAGGTCCTCTGGAAGAGCAGCCAGTATTTGTAACAGTGAGCCATCTCCCCAGTCCCCAAGATACATACTTCAAGTGGACTCACACAAAGAGTCACATCATCCGTTTGTTCAAAAGCTCTAGCACAAGGTTCTCCAGTAACACTTCTATAGCCTAGCTCCTGCACCATCAGAACAGACATGTGATGGTAATGTGGGTCTGTGGCTGTCAGCCAAGGTTTGAACAAGACGAACGCTACTTTCTTACCCTAATGAAGTATGGTTTCAATCTCTTCAGAGATCACTAAAAAGGAAACTGGGAAAATTTATGGCTGAGAACCTAATTTTATATCCTAGTAAAAATATGATACTGCTTGCTTGGAAAATTCAAGAAGAATCTATTTGCAGACCTAAATGTGTAATAAAGTTTGTCAGGTTACAGGCCAAGCTCAAATCCCAACTCTCCCTGGTAAGCTTGAAGGGAGATGGGAAAGCTGAAGTGGCAAATGAGACTCCTCTGTCTCAAGATGTGCTAAGGCTTGTGGTCCTTGTGTAGAAAGCCCAGATTAGAACCTAACAGCAAGGCTGCTTTGTTCATTCTAAAGATGGGATTAGATTCACACTGACAATAGTAAGGGCTATCTAAAGCTGAGCATGAGCACCAACCCACTGGCAGGCAATGCTCTCCCTACCCACTTCATCTATCAAGCTCTAACTGAGGCCATGGTCCTGTAACCTGAAGCAGTGATAGTCCTGTGATTTCCCTTAGGGCTTCTGGCTGCAGAGAACACGCCTGTACTGTCCATGATGATGTGAACATGTCAAGTGTGGCCAGTCACCATGGACATGTGCTATATCTTAAACCAGATTTTAAAAGCATGGCGCAAAATAAATAAAATGTGCCGTTTATGTTTTTGTAATCATTACTAAGGCAATGTAACTTCTTCCCTCCAGGCATAACATGATTGTTCCACTGACAACATGAAACATAGGGAACTTGTGACAATGAAAAAAAAAAGAGATAGAGAGCTTTGCCATAATGACAATAACACTGTTAGTATAGATAAATATTATAAATAATATAATAGTGTGTTTATAATAATATAACAGGAATGAATGTAAATATATATTTTTTTTCTCTACCTGCACTCATTCTCAAATATGTATATATTGAGAGCTGAAGAGATGACTTGTAGAGAGAATCTCCTACAAGCCACACCCATCAATTAAAAAAGCTTATGGCCAATGAGCTAAGGCAGAGAATAGGAGGTGGGACATCCACAGGAAGAGAGAGAATTCTGGGAAATAGTGAGAGGCGTGGGAGATTTGAGCTGGAGTGCTGAGGAGACAGATGCATACCAGCAGGTACCTGAACCCAGGCTAGAATTGCTGTTGCAATTTCCAAACCCCAGTAAACCCATTTAAAAAACATAATCTGCTCCTCCAGCCAAGCAAGATGCCCAAAGGATAGAAGGCCAAGGAGAAGAAGGTGACTCCGGCCCCCACCGTTGTCAAGAAACTGGAGGCCAAAAAGGTAGTCAATCTTTTGTTTGAGAAAAGGCCCAAGAACTTCGGGACTGGTCAGGACATCCAGGTCCAAAGAGATCTGGCACACTTTTTCAAATGGCCCCGCTATATCAGGCTGCAGTGGCAAAGAGCCATCCTCTATGAGTGGCTCAAAGTACCTCCTGCCATTAGCCAGTTCACCCAGGCCCTGGACAGGCAAACAGCTACTCAGCTGCTTAAGCTTGCCTACAAGTACAGGCCAGAGACAAAGTAAGAGAAGAAGCAAAGGGTACTGGCCCGTGCTGAGAAGAAAGCTGCTGGCAAAGGGGACAACAAAGAGACCTCCTGTCCTCCCAGCAGGAGTCAATACAATCATCACCTGGTAGAGAACAAAAGGCTCAGCTGGTGGTGATGGCCCATGATGTAGACCCCACTGAGCTGGTGGTTTTCCTGCCTGCCCTACTGCATCATCAAGGGAAAGGCCAGGCTGGGGAGCCTGGTCCACATGAAGACATGCACCACTGTTGCCTTCACACAGGTTAACTCGGAAGACAAGGGTGCNCTGGCTAAGCTGCTGGAAGCTATTAAGACCAATTACAATGACAGATATGGCGAGATCCGCTGCCACTTGGGAGGCAACGTCCTGGGTCCCACGTCTGTGGCTCACATTGCCAAGCTGGAAAAGGCAAAGGCTAAAGAACTCGCCACTACACTGGGTTAAATGTACACTAAGTTTTCTATACATAAATACAATTACAAAATTTAAAAAAACATATTAATCTAGTTATTTTAATTATAAGCTATAAGCCTAGATTGTACAGATCTAACACTATACTAACTTATTTTCCCCAGCTATAACACCCCTTGCAGTTTCTCCTGGCCACATGGTTCAACTCCATCTTGGCTTCTTCTTCTTCTTCTTCCTCCTCCTCCTCCTCCTCCTCTTCAGTCCTCTCTCCTTCCCCATCTCATTCTCTTCTCTCTACCTGCCCCCACTCTCAAACCTCCAGCCCCACCTTTCCCCTCCACTGCCCAATCACAGTCTCTAGCCTTTATTGACCAGTTAAAATGGAGAGAAGGTTCACATGAGATCACCTGAGTACATGATGGGCTGCCTGTCGGGGGCAACCCCTCTTGAGGATGCCAAATTTACACCAGAATACAAGCAGCATCAGGACCACCCACAACATAGAATAAAAGGGATAGTATGTTAAGAGCATGTCAGAGATCAAGCTGAAGCTTATGGCCTACTTATTTATTAATAAGTAATTAGTTTCAGAGCCCCCGTTCAGGGAGCAGAGCCTGGGAGGAAAAACATGGATCTATTTTACAATGGTTCAACAGTTAAAAGTGCTTGCTGGAAGCCAGAGGCCTTGACCAATGGCTCATAGCAATGAACGTTTGTAAGTAAAGCTATTTGGGCGTAGGGTGACATACACCATGTGACACACTGCAGCTTCCACAGCGAGGTATTTTTATGCTATTTTCCCCTCTATTTTGTTGTTTTTATTTTTTTGTTTTCTCTTGGAGATGAGGTTGCAAGGGTGGAGGGCCTATATGGAGGGATGGGGAGATGAGTGGGATTGGGGTGCGTGGTGTGAAATTCACGAAGAATCAATAAAAAGTAAGAGAAAAACATAAAACTGTAGAACTTTGGAGGAAGTTAAGATTTAATGTGTTAGTAAATACTTGGAATTATTGAAGGTTGAAGATGAAGAAAGAAGGAGAGGGAGAGAGAGAGAGAGAGGGAGAGAGAGGGGGAGGGAGGGAGAGAGAGGGAGAAGGAGAGGGAGAGGGGGA
>NC_034598.1:86214566-86229046 GCF_900095145.1 Mus pahari | reverse complement strand
AGAGAGAGAGAGAGAGAGAGAGAGAGAGAGAGAGAGAGAGAGAGAGAGAGAGAGAGAGCTTGTTGACTTGCAGAGGACCAGAGTTTGACCTGGTGTTATAGTTTGGCTCTGGCTCACAATTGTCTCTAATTCCTACCCCCTCTTCCAGCATCAATAAGTACAACATGCACCTGTGCACAGACACATGTGCAGGCAAGACACCCACAACACATAAAATTAAAAAGTAATATTAACATTTGTTAGTATGAAATGCTTCTCCATTTGGGCCTGCCCTGTTGTTTATTTATTTATTTTGTCTGTTTGTTTGAAGCAGAACATCATGTAGCAAATTTTAAACGCTCAAGAGCTATGCTGTAAGTATTAAAATGCTCAAGTACCATAGTATTTAAAAGAACTTACAGTTACCAAATTGCATAGCACAGTATTAAGCATTTCTAAAATCCCTGATAGTTTTATCGGTAGTGCTGTTGAAAAATTATTTGAATTATTGTTACTGCTATTACAAAGTAACGATCCACACTTACTTTAAGAAGATGATGCGAGGCCTCATGAACATCTCCTAAACTCTCCCCATGAAGGTTCTATCATAATTGCCATTTCAGGTGTAGAAACTGAGGCCGGAGGAGTGTTGCCAGCATCTGAATGCAGGCCCTCAGGCACCACAGTGGATTTTAGTGGCCCCCAGACTGCTACCAGCAGCAACATCCAGAAATTTCCTCAAAATACAAGATTTGAATAAGCAGCTACCGTTGGGACCACGCCCACCTGAGTTCTAACTGCTGCTTTTTTTCGAGACAGGGTTTCTCTGTGTAGCCCTGGCTGTCCTGGAACTCACTCTATAGACCAGGCTGGTCTCGAACTCAGAAATCTGCCTGCCTCTGCCTCCCAAGTGCTGGGATTAAAGGCCACCACCACCCGGCCACACCGGGCTCTTACCCCACACAGATTCAAGGGTTCTTTCTTTTCCTCCTTTCAACTGAGATCACAACAAGGAATGCTCTAAACCAGCTCTCCAGCTCCTTCATTTTCTTTTGTCGTTGTTTCTTGTTTATCGAGACAGGGTTTTTGTGCACAGCCCTGGCTGTCCTGGAACATGCTTTGTAGACCACGCTGGCCTCCAACACAGGGATCCTCCGGCCTCTGGCTCCCAAGCACTGGAGTTAAAGACCACCGTGTCCAGCTAGCCCTCTATTTTCTTAAAATAGAAAAACTTTATTCTCATATTGTTTGCGGGTGAGGCGAATGGTAAGTAAGCAAAGAAATAAAATGATAAGTGCAGGTTATGAAAAGGAGCAGAAAGGATACCACAATGGGGGATAACCATAGTCACCAGGGTGGCGGCTCTGAAAATGTTGACGTTGGGCTGATACATAAAGGCAGAGGAGGAGCCTGTTATCCAAAGGGACTGAAGATAGTATTCTAGATGGAAGGACAGTGTGTTCAAAGACACCGAATAAGAAGGAGCTCGGCTGACTCGAGGAACCGATAGGTGGGTGGTTGGACAGGTGGCCTGAGCTGATGATGGAGCTGCAGGAAGAAATGAAGCCATGCAAAGCACACCTGGCCAAGGTGAGACGGTCTCATCACGTTTGAAACCGGAAGTATGTTTTAACAAGGAATGGCTCAGCCTGATCATTATCTTTCGCAGTTTTTCAGGATTCCTCCAGTGTAAAATGGCGCAAGAGTTAAGAGTAGAAGCAGGAAGAACTGTAGATTTGTGTCTGTATCCTTGCAGTTCAGGACATCAGAGGTGGTCGTGAGTAGATGCTGCGTACCCAGAACAGAATACCCAGGCAGCAGTGCATATGTGCTCGATGAATGAACTGAATGGACAGATCTTCCTAGATAAGTGGAACCTCTAATACAGTTCCTCATGTTGTGGTGACCCCCCAACCATAAAATTGTTTTCATTGCTACTTCATAAATATAATTTTGTTACTGTTATGAATCATAATGTAAATATCTTTGTTTTCCAATGGTCTTAGGCGACTCCTGTAAAAGGACCGTTCTACCCCCAAACAGGCTGTGCGACTCACAGGTTGAGAACCACTGTTCTAGATTGTGGCTCTGGGTGATATTTTATTCAGGGTTTTTTTGTTTTGTTGTTTGTTTGTTTCAATATTTCCCTGGTGCTTTTTAAATGTTTATTTACTGAACAGATAAATCTGACAAGGGGATGGTAAAAATAGATTATAGCAAGAAATATCACACACACCGGTGTTTTTCCCCCTGAAGAAAAATAAAAGATGGTTGCTCTAACTTGGATGTCTTTTAATATGCTAATTGACTTCACAACAACTTTCCAAGGAGGCATAAGCCACACACACACACACACACACACACACACACACACCACCCCCGTTTTATAGTAGGGAAAACAACATTGCAGACATTTAACGTATTTGCTTTGCAAGTGTTTGCGAGTCTTATGCGAGGTCTCATGGACTGAAGTGTTAGGGTGAGTACTGACCAACAACCTGCTCCATAATGTATAAGTAAGAGTAAACATAAAACACTAGCTGGCGAGGCTGGCCTTTGTAGAACCGCGTAAGTCATAGCCTTGACCTTTCATCCGTAACTCGGAATGCTCCTATATATATGACACCGGGATCTCTTGTCCCAGGGTGGAGACAGGGAGTTGGCAGGCTCTATGTGTCTGCATTCTCACTAGCTGTCCCAAGGGTCCAACTGCCTGTAGCTCCCTGCCTTGATGGCTAAGTCTGGCCTGGCACAGGGGTGGAGATACTCCAAGGCTCCAGGAGCTGAGAATTCTTGCTGGCCGCTTGGGAGGGCCGGATAACACCAGAGAGATGCTGGCATGCTCCGGAGAGGGAGCGCTATTTTGAGGATCTGGTCCCAGGAACGTTTTTTCACAGTGGAAAAACAGTGGCTCTCAGCAGCAGGATGTGACCTGACATGAGTTATGGCTCAGGCGTCAGTGGCCCAGGTTTCTATTTTTATTGCTGAACTTGCAGTTGGAACTTTAAAAGAGCTGGCCCCCTAGAAAGAGATAGAAGTCGGTATGAAGTTAGAAAAGATTTCTGGAAACTCCACTTTATAGACGAGGTGTCCCTGCCAATTATAACCCTCTTGAAAATCTGACAGTGGTCTCTAAATGCTTCTTCAAGTCCTTCTGGTAAAATTATATCCTTAGACTAGCTTCAGTAGCACATCTGCAATCCCAGCACCAGGAAGGTAAAG
Source organism: Mus pahari (assembly GCF_900095145.1). Taxonomy (NCBI): domain Eukaryota; kingdom Metazoa; phylum Chordata; class Mammalia; order Rodentia; family Muridae; genus Mus; species Mus pahari. The sequence continues at coordinate 86,225,845 of NC_034598.1, read as the reverse complement.
GCCATCACAGCAGGGCCACAGAGCCAGCTCAGTACGAAAGGCTCCTATCAGTTGGATTCCCTGGGCCCCACTTGGTAGAAGTACAGAGCCAACTTCCGCAGGTTGTCATCTGACCTCCACTTGAGTGTTGTAGTATGTGCACACACACACACTTCAAGAGATGAAAAATGTAATTTTAAAACAAAAGGTGAGGTCGGAGAAATGGCCCAGTGGTTAGGAGCACTGGATGTTCCTAGAGAGGACCCCAGCTTGATTCCCAGCACCCACATGGCAGCTTACAGCTGTCTGTAACTCCAGCTCTGGGGGACCCGTGGCACCAGGCATGTGGGTGGTATACATGTATATGCATTCAGGCAGAAGATAAATAAACCTTAAAATAAAACCCAAACAAACAAAAAGCAAAGCCCACCCCTGGCCCCGGCCTCCAAGGCCTTTTATTTCGTCTCATCCCAACCTTTCTCTCCTCCTTCCACTCTCCTTTCTGTTCCCCTGCTCCACCGAGCTCTCCCTGACTTGTGTCTTAGTCCAGCTTTTTCTGCAGCTGCTGGCTTCTGCTTCAGATCTCAACACAGAGGCCATCTTCCCTGGCCAATTTATACTAAATACATCACTGGTCATTATTCTTCCTTCCTTTCCCAAAGTTTTAATTCTCTGCAGGGCAGGACACTTCTGATATTTTTGTTTGTTTGTTTAACTTCTTGTTTCATTCTCATCTGTGTCCCCCTTTTGGAAAAGGAGCCCCATGACCCTGCGACCCTACCTGTGTGTCACTGGATCTTTATTAGCTTGGACAGGGCCTAGAGCATAGCAAACCTTACTATATGTGTGTTCAACAAACAGTAGTTTTCACTTAACTTTGACACATTCCCACAATGTATACAATGTTATGTTCAAATTGTATTGGAGTGATTCTTTGTATCAGTGTGAAGATTTCCTTTAATAAACCTGGGTGCTTCGCACACTGCAGAGACTACACTATGGTGATTGTGTGATTGCTACAGAAAGAGGAGTCTCAGCACCTGCTCACATGCCTGAGGCTTGGAAAGAGCATGCACACGCCACGCACACACGCACACACACACACACACACACACACACACACACACACACACGCGTGCCCGCACATGCACGCATGCACACACATACACACACACACACACACACACACACACGCACGCACACGCACGCTTGCACACACACACACACACACACACACACACACACACACAATGAAAGAATGCTTCTGTATGTGGTCTTACTGGGCCAACTGTCCAAGCCAGCTTTTCTTAGTTTCAAATGCAATTTAAGGCCTGAATCTATCTAGTCAGACGGCCTGGTTTTAGACTCCAACCCTGTCTGTTTCTAGCTGATGACTCCCTGGGCAACTTTCATAACCTTCCGGGCCCTTGCTTTCCTGGTCTGTGTGCCATGGGTAATAACTACTTCATGCCAATGCCAGGATTTCCATACAGCGAGGGCTTAGGGGCAGCAGTCGTTGGAGAAGGATGTGAGGAGCCCTGTTTGAAGCCGGGTTTGTTCCTTACTTAGAATGTTTATTTTAAGGTCCTGGTGGAGGTTTGGTGGTCACAGAAGATCCCCCGAGATATCTTTTGGTGCCATACTGAGTAGCTGTGTGGATTTAGAAAGATAAAGCCCGAAAGCCCTTTGCAGAGTACCTGGCACTCGATAAGAGCTCCACAAATGCCCCCCTGCTGTATCAGCGCCATAGATGCTCCTAAGAGTGACATCATCTCACATCCTCCACAAACCATCAGCGTGAACTTTCCAAAATGGCAAACAGGGAGTGCGGCATCCCTGGAGAGGAGTGTGCAGACAGGAGAGAGGCTCAAGCTGTAGACATTTATGGTTCATGTTGTTGCATGGTTTCTCCTTCCTTGTCTTCATGAAAGATTTTACTATGGAATATTCCGGCAATTATTTTGTTTTGAACAGGATAAGAAACACGTTGTGTCTTGGAGAATTCAAGGTTCAAGATGAAAGGCTCAAGCTCAAAGCTACTTTTTTTTTTTTTTTTGTGGGTACAGTGAATTTTATTGATGGTATTCAAGAGAGTAGTTCTTCCCTAGGCCCCTCCTATTACTATCGGGGTCTGGGATGGAAATTGTGAGGGGGATTCTCAGTGTTGGGGGCTGAGTTGGAACAGGGACCCCTTAACAACTGAGGGCTTCTCTCTTGCTCTCAGTGTCCTTGCTGGGGTGAGTGGTCTGGGGTTTCTTACTCCTTGAGGGCCATGTAGGCCATGAGATCCACCACCCTGTTGCTGTAGCCATATTCATTATCATATCAGGAAATGAGCATTACAAAGTTGTCATTGAGAGCAATGGCAGCCCAGCATCAAAGGTGAATGAGTGGGAGTCGTTGTTAAAGTCGCAGGAGACAACCTGGTCCTCATTGTAGCCCAGGATACCCTTTAGTGGGCCCTCAGATGCCTGCTTCACCACCTTCTTGATGTCATCATACTTGGCAGCTTTCTCCAGGCGGCACGTCAAATCCACAACAGATACATTGGGGGTAGGAACAGGGAAGGCCATGCCAGTGAGCTTCCCGTTCAGCTCTGGGATGACCTTGCCCACAGCCTTGGCAGCACCAGTGGATGCAGGGATGATGTTCTGGGCAGCCCCACGGCCATCAAACCACAGCTTTCCAGAGGGGCCATCCACAGTCTTCTGAGTGGCAGTGATGGCATGGACCCCACAGGATGCAATCCCGACAATCTTGAGCAAGCTGTCATATTTCTGGTGGTTTCCACCCATCACAAACATGGGGGCATTGGCAGAGGGGGTGGGGATGACTCTTTTGGCCCCACCCTGAAAGTAGGCCACAGCCTTCTCCATGGTGGTGAAGACGTCAGTAGACTCCATGACATACTCAGCACTGGCATCATTCCATTTGATGTTAGCGGGATCTTGCTCCTGGAGATGGTGATGGGCTTCCCATTGATGACAAGCTTCCCATTCTCAGCCTTGACTGTGCCGTTGAATTTGCCATGGGTGGAGTCATACTGTTACATGTAGACCATGAGGTCAATGAAGGGGTGGTTGATGGCAACAATCTCCACTTTGCCAAGTGCAGAGCAGAAGGCAGCCCTGGTAACCAGGCACCCAATACAGCCAAATCTGTTCACACCGACCTTCACCATCACGTCTACAGGACGAGGCTGGCACTGCATGAGAAGATGTTGCTGTCTCTGGAACAGGGAGAAACAGAGACCTCAAAGTTACTTTGACTTTAAGTTTGATATACATTCAGAGAAGAAATTTAACACTCTCCAATTTCACATCACACAGTCTCTCTCTCTTTCTCTCTCTCACATACACACACCACACACACACACACAATTTTTAACTATATATATTATATACGTATAAAATATAATTTGTTAGGATACTTATATACACTTTGTGTGTGTGTGTGTGTGTGTGTGTGTGTGTGTGTGTGTGTGTGCATGCACACACACCCCAGGCAGACTTTGAATTTGTAATTCTCTGCCCCATTCTTCTAACAAATTGCAGCCTACCACCAGGCCCAACTACAGACATAATTTGAAGCATAAAGCTGGTGATACTGCTGTATAACTGTATAACCTCCTTGGGATGCTGAGACAGGAGGCTCACTTGAGCCCACAAGGATGGAGGCAGTCTGGGTAATATGGAAAATCCCTTTTTAAAAAAAAAAAAGAAGAAAGATGGGATGAGTATGTAGTTGTGCAGGGCACTGGTCTAGTACGTGTGACATCTTAGATCTAATCCTCAGCAACACAGGCGCACACACACACCCACTCCTGCCTTCGGCAGGAACAGGAAGTTGGATTCGAAGGAAAGAAAAGTCACAATATGGCAGGCACCATGGCACACACCTTTAATCCCAGCACTAGAGAGGCAGAGGCAGGCACAGGAGGCTAATCTCATCTACCAGGACTGCCATGGGAACACAGAGAAACCCTGTCCAGAAAAACAAAACACACACACACACACACACACACACACACACACACGCATGGACATACGCTACATCATGTTCTGTTATGTCAGGAACATTTGCCATGCCGTAAACCTTTATATAACACCCTCTCAGCTGCTTCATTCACTCAGGATAGCTTCCTCCTTCAACTCCCACAAATGACCCCCAGAGAGGCATATCTATTTCATCAGGAACCGCAGGCAAATCTGAGAGACAAATTTTAAAGTTCTCTCCTTCATTCCAAGCAGAATAAGCATCTTCAGACTCGCCCCGCCAAAGTCAAATAAGCTGAATAAGTTATTCGGGTTGAAGGAAATAAGATAGCAAAAATATTTTTATGAGGCGGATTGACACATCCCGTCCCAACTGTCACTCAGGGGACATGATAGGACACTCTTGCTCTGCAAAAATGTCTTTACATCATCCTTCTATCATGCAATCTTTCCATATAAATGCTTCTAAAAATACTCATAATAAGTATTGAGTTGGGTTTGGCCTTTGAAAAAATTACATATAGAAGTTTAAAAAAGAAAAACTGCACAGAAGAAGTAGCCTTTGTTGTGTCCTTTTCTCTTTTCTTTTTTGTTTTTGTTGAGACAAAGTTTCTCTATGTCACCCTGGCTGTCATGGAACTTGTCTGTAGATCAGACTAGCCTAGAAACCCACAGAGATCTGTCTACCTCTGCCTCACCCCCTCCCGGCTCGCTCTCTCTCTCTCTCTCTCTCTCTCTCTCTCTCTCTCTCTCTCTCTCTCTCTTTTTATGGTTTTTCAAGACAGGGTTTCTCTGTGTAGCCTTGGCTGTCCTGGAACTCACTCTGTAGACCAGGCTGACCTTGAACTCAGAAATCTGCCTGCCTCTGCCTCCCGAGTGCTGGGACTAAAGGCGTGTGCCACCATGCCCAGCTCCACCTCCCAGCTCTTTTATGTTATATTTTCAACTGTCTTACGGACTAGAAGTACTGCAATACCATGTCTTTCCAATAGTCTGTAAGACACTAACGTCTCTTGTGTCCGTCACATGCTCTTCTTGATCAGGCTGATCTCCTAGAGATTTAATAAGTGTCGCATAAAAATATTTTAAAAAGAAGGGCCACATGAAATTAGTAAATCATGTCACTGGCCTTGAGCAAACTAGTCAGCTTACAAAAGCAGGCAAAGGAAAAAATTACTCTTGATAGACAAAAAATCTCTCTTGGTAGACAAGAGAGATAGACATGGATACAGGTTATGCCCCTAAGTAGGAGGAATTGCAAAGAGGCAAAGAATGAATGCACAGAAAGTGTGTTCGATAGATAGAAAATGCCAGAAGTAAAACATGGACAACTTAGAAACAATAAACTGATGAATCCTAAGCCAGTGTTTAAATAAATTAGCGGGGCTCCTGGGAGTGCTGGGCCATGCTTATCTCCATAATCCAAGCACTTGGAAGGTAGAAGCAGAAGATCAGAGGGTCGAGAGCAGTTCTGAGTGTATAAAGAGTTCCAGGGAAGCCTCAGTGACAAGAGGCCCTGACTCAAAATCAGAAAACATGTCGACTAGTTCTAAATGTCTTGTCATGTGATGTTCTGAAGTTTCTGGAAAAATGAGCAATATAGAATGAAAGAAAATCAAAATTGTATGTAGTCGTTGCTTCCAAAATGTTCTTCTAAAGAACAAAGACAATGAATCCTGGGAAACATCTCACAAAAAAGTAAAAATGAGAATGTACTTATTTTGCCTTCCCCTTCCATTAGTAATACAATGGGATCTAATGGCCTAGCTCAGAAGTAAAAGAAACAAATACAACGAGGCCCTGGGTTCCTCAATGCCCAGAACAAACACCTTAATGTTTTGTCTATACGCTGTAAAATTTGATTTTAAGAATCAAGTACTATATTAACTCTATAGCTTAATGCCATGTTAAAAATGTATAAGTTTATAAAGTCCCCATCTGGGCTGGTGAGATGGCTCAGTGGGTAAGAGCACCTGACTGCTCTTCCAAAGGTGCAGAGTTCAAATCAGCAACCACATGGTGGCTCACAACCATCCTTAACGAGATCTGACTCCCTCTTCTGGAGTGTCTGAAGACAGCTACAGTGTACTTACATATAATAAATAAATATTTAAAAAAAAATAAAGTCCCCATCTGATGAGTCTTCCTCTTCTCCCCCTCTCTCCCTTTAGAGGTTCTTTTCCTTCCTTCCTTCCTTCCTTCCTTCCTTCCTTCCTTCCTTCCTTCCTTCCTTCCTTCCTTCCTTCCCTCCTTTCTCTTTTTTAAGGCAGGGTCTTGCTTTATAATTAACCTTAACCTCACAATCTCCTGCTTCAGTCTCATAAGATCTGAGAGAATAGACATGTGCCCACACAAATAGCGTGATTCAATGTTTAACTCATGACCTTTTTTTTGGGGGGGGGGTTGGTTTTTCGAGACAGGGTTTCTCTGTGTAGCCCTGGCTGTCCTGGAACTCTGTAGACCAGGCTGGCCTCAAACTCAGAGATCCTCCAGCCTCTGCCTCCCGAGTGCTGTGATTAAAGGCATGTACCACCACACCCAGCTAATTCATGACTTTTAAATGAAGTGTTAAAATGCATACATGATACACATGCATGTAGATTACAAGACAGTTTAACAAAGATGTAGATCATACCTTGGAAAGACTGAACCCCAGTCTTGAATTAACTGTCTCTGGTTGGATTAAAGTGAGCTCTTCCTAATTTATTCTTTAATGGAAGTGAAGATAAATCCTTTTTGAAGGAAATTCTATCATCTAGAATTGCTATTTTCCATATGCAATAACTAACTGAAAAACCACTTAAAAGCCGGGTGTGGTGGTGCACGCCTTTAATCCCAGCACTCGGAAGGCAGAGGCAGGTGGATTTCTGAGTTTGAGGCCAGCCTGGTCTACAAAGTGAGCTCCAGGACAGCTAGGGCTACATGGAGAAACCCTGTCTCAAAAAAACAAAACAAAACAAAAGAAAAACCACTTAAAATTACTAGATATATCGAGAAATGAGGTCAAGAGGGAAAACAGATATTAAAAACAGAACCACAAGTGCTCAATAGAGGGACAATGATTATCTTGGCCTAGAAGAGAAAACTTAAACAAGTGTGTCCACAAAAAGGAAAACTCAAGAACCAGGTCAGTTTTCATCTCTTGAGAAGTTCAAAATGTTGAGGCACAAGTGTTACAGAAATTGTGGGTCAACATAGGCTTGGAAACAAGGTGACTGTCTAACAACTTCTAAATGGAGCTGTTGCATACGTAGGCCCTCTGTCTTGAGAGGTAACTATTCTTTGATCACAGAATCCATGTAATACGGAGAGTTGGATTAAGTCACTGTAGTGCAGAGTGGAGGACAGAGGAAGCCAAGCCTGAACACGAACATTGTGAGCAGCTGTTTAGGAAAGAGGGATCCCTTAGCTCTAATTTAACCTGCTCTGAGAATGAAGGAGGCAGGGCATGGAAACTTCAAGTCTGGATTCTGGAGCATCCTTCTAAAAAAGAGCCTTCTCCAGGAGATGATGTTCGCCCCATCCCCAAGAGTAAATTTTCATCAATATAAGGTGTCTTAGGGTTTTACTGCTGTGAATAGACACCATGACCAAGGCGACTCTAGAAGCACACATTTAATTGGGGCTGGCCATAGCATAATAAAAATTACAATTAGTCCAACTTCCATAGTCTATAGCAGTTTCAACAATGTTAAAAGTCCAAAGTTCAAGTCTCTTCTGAGATTCATCCAATCACTTAACTGTAATCCCCAAAGCAAGGCAAATCTGCTGGGGAAACTCCAAACTCTGCATCTCAGCTCTGGCATCTCGACCATCTTGAGGTCTCCAAGGCAACTTCAGTGTTACAGCTTCTTGTTCAAATCCCTAGGATCCACACATGATCTTCTGGGCTCCTCCAGAGGGCTTTAATCACATCTCCAGCTCTGCCCTCTATAGCACTGTAAGCTCAGGCTGATCCACTCCACTGCTGCTGCTGTTCTTGGTGATTATCCCATGGTACTGGCATTTCTAATACTCTGGGGTCTTCTGCAGCAACTAGGCTTCACCAGTAGTATCTTACAGTCTCTCTTCATGGTGCCAAGCCTCAACTTCTTTGAGTGACCCCTTCAGTCCTGGGCCATCAACTGCAACTGAGGCTGCACCTTCGCCAATGAAGTTGAACAGTACCAAACCTCAGCTGTTCTCCATGACCCCTTCATGCCTTCAAAACCAGTACTACCTGGGTGATTCTTAAACATCACTAAGTCTAGTTGCAGTATAAGGTACATCTTTGGCCATCTCCAGAACACAGCTTCTTCGTGCTCTCAGTAAACACTTGCCAGAAGATTTCACTTCAGTGATACTGTTCTCTTCTTCTTAGTCACTGCTAGCTTATTAGCTCCAGCTAGCCTACCATCAGTTGTATCAGTAGTCCCTTCTATTCTGAACTCTAAAGCTAGAGCCATATGGCTGAAGCTGCCAAGTTCTGCTGCTTGCTGGGGCTGGAACATGGATCCCCCTGTTTAATTACCAGTTCTCTGTTTTCCAAACTCCCTCACTGCCTAAGCTTGGCTGTCCTGGGACTTGCTCTATAGATTAAGCTTGAATCTGTCTCCTGTAATGCTAGGATTAAAGTCATGTACCATTGTGCCTGGATTTAAGCTTTTCTTCACCTAGAACCTGTTCTGTCCCAGGTTGGCCTTGAACTCAGAGATCTGCTTGCCTTTGCCTCCAGGGATTAAAGGCTTGCACCCCCATGCCTGGACCTAAATTTAGCTGGGTAGGATCTTGCCTCAAGGTCACCACTCCCTTAATTCAGTTAATATCCCTGAACACAGGATTCAGCTCCATTTCACTTCCTGGTGCCCCTTTATTACTTGAACCATACATTTTATATTTTTCCTTCCTAAGCTTGTTACACTTGTTCAAACCACTCTTCATGAGACTTAAGCAGAGAACAAAGTCTCTGCTGGGCCTTTTTGAGGCTTCCTTTGTCAATATAATTAATATAAAATCTCTTTACCTTAGCCTTATGTAGACTCTTCAGACAAGGGCAAAATGCAGCCATATTCTTCACCAAAATATCACAAAAACCGTCTCTTGGCCACATACTGACATTCTTCCCCACTGAAACCACTTGGGCCAGGTCTGCACAGTTCAAATCATACTCAGGGACAAAGTCTTCCATAGTCCTACTAGGATAGCTCACTAAGCCTCACTTAAAAGCATTCCACTGCTTCCCAAAGTCCCCAAATCCACATTCCTCCAAACAAAAGCATGTTTGGACATATGCTATCACAGCAATACTCTAGTTTCTGGCACCAACTTCTGTCTCAGTTAGGGTTTTACTGCTGTGAACAGACACCATGACTAAGGCAAGTCTTATAAAAAACAACATTTAGAGTTGGAGGCCAGCCTGGTCTACAGAGTGAGTTCCAGGACAGTCAGGGCTACACAGAGAAACCTTGTCTCAAAAACAAACAAACAAACAAACAAACAAACAAAAAACAAAAAAAAACAAACAAAAAAAAAAAAACAAAAAAAAAACCCAACCCTTCCCACCCCCCAAAAAAAGTTAATTAGGCCAACTAACTGACAACTGTTGTGCACATGCTCAAACAGCACAGATGATGAGTCACAGCTCAAGCCCGGAGCATGCAAAAGAGGGTATATAGTGAGCACCAATCACGGAGTGACACATCCCTCTTAGGCCTATTTAAGCAGCACCAGTTTTCAGGCTCGGGGTCTTTTCACTTCAGCAATCAAACCCGTTATAAACGTCTGCAGAAGAATCCTGTTGTGGCGCATCTTTCTTGCTGGCGAGTCAGGCGATCGCAACAAGTGGTGCCAAAAACCCAGGAACCAGAACATCTGAGGCACATTCGAGGACCCCCTGGAGGACAGGGCGGATTCAGAACTGCATGACGTGGGGATAATAAAGATAAGCTCTGAGAGGTATGCCTCCGTTCAGGGAAGATTTTCTGTGGGTTGCTCTCGCACTTCCTGTGTTGTTTATGGTCGCTATAAAACTGGAAGCAGGCACGCGACCCCTGTGGAAGTTAGTTAAAGCTCGCATACAGGATAAACAGTGTGAAATGCTGGTTAAGAAAGGACAAAGAGTACTACAGGATCTACAGGAGAGCATGTCAGAAACAGAGCACAGTAAGGTAACAGGAGCGTGCAGGAAACAGAGACAAGAAAAGAAAAGGGAAAAGCAAGAAAGAAAAGGAGAACAAAAAATGCCACAAAAGGGCGCAGAAGGCCATAAGTCGCTGTACCCACTGGCAGAACTAGAACTTCTCGAACTGACGAGTTCCGAGGAGTCAGGCCTCTCGTAGAGTGAGGAGGAGGCCTTAGAAGAGGCTGCGGCAGCCTATGAGTCAGATCGATCGTTATGGCCCGCTAAGGGGTTGCTCAAGTGCCTCACCACCACCCTATCAGGAGAAAGGCAGAAATGAGTGTAGATACTCGTTCTGTCCTGAGAAAACACGCAGGAAGTTATGGCAGACGTTTCCTGTGTTTGAGGATACCAACAATGTTAGATATTACCAACCTTTAGAGCATAAGCAGGTTAAAGAGCTGGCAGAGTCAGTAAGAACTTTCAGTGTAAATGCTTCATATACACAGTCACAAATTGAGAGACTAACACTGCTATGACCCCTACAGATTGGACATATATCACTAAGGCATGTCTTTCTATGGGACATTACTTAGAATGGAAATCTATTTGGCATGATTATTGTGCAACCCAGGCTCATGCTAATGCAGCAGCCGGACAACATGCTTGGAGTTTTGAGATGCTCACTGGACAAGGACAATGGGCAAATAATCAAATAAACTACCTGGTACAAGTCTGTGAGCAAATTAACGCCGCTGCCGTAAGGGCCTGGAAAAATTTACCTAACAGAGGAGAAGTGAGTGGAAATCTAACAAAAATCATACAGGGTTCCAATGAGCCCTTTTCAGACTTTGTTGCTCGAACGATGGAGGCTGCAGGAAGGATTTTTGGAGATCAGGACACTGCCATGCCTCTAATTGAACAACTTGTGCATGAGCAGTGTAAAAAAGAGTGTAGAAATGCAATAACACCTTGGAAAGGAAAAGGATTGCAGGCCTGGATGAAAGCATGTAGAGAAATTGGAAGGCCGCTCTCTAATGCAGGGTTAGCGGCGACTGTTCTTGCCGCTCAGGGGGAAAAGGAAATTATTTGATACAAGTGTGGGCAGAAGGGATATATCCAAAAACAATGCAGAAAGAAGGCAACTAGTCAGCAAACAAAGAAAATACCAGGCGTTTGCCCAAAATGTGGTAAAGGTAGGCACTGGG